>NC_084628.1:37304149-37366649 GCF_033978795.1 Nerophis ophidion | reverse complement strand
ACGGCGCTCACACAGGATACACATGAGGCTTTCCAGAAAAAACGACATTAGAGCGCATAGGCGCCCATCTATATTTCTGCCAGTGGGGAATCGGTGTACAAACCCCGTTTCCATATGAGTTGAGAAATTGTGTTCAAGGTAAATATAAACGGAATACAATGATTTGCAAATCCCTTTCAACCCATATTCAGTTTAATATACTACAAAGACAACATATTTGATGTTCAAACTGATAAACATTGTTTTTTTTTGTAAATAATAATTAACTTAGAATTTCATGTCAAAGTAGTTGGGAAAGGGCATGTTCACCACTGTGTTACATCACCTTTTCTTTTAACAACACTCAATAAATGTTTGGGAACTGAGGAAACTAATTGTTGAAGCTTTGAAAGTGGAATTCTTTCCCATTCTTGTTTTATAAATAAATAAATGATAAATGGGTTGTACTTGTATAGCGCTTTTCTACCTTCAAGGTACTCAAAGCGCTACTTCCACATTTACCCATTCACACACACATTCACACACTGATGGAGGGAGCTGCCATGCAAGGCGCTAACCAGCACCCATCAGGAGCAAGGGTGAAGTGTCTTGCTCAGGACACAACGGACGTGACGAGGTTGGTACTTGGTGGGAATTGAACCAGGGACCCTCGGGTTGCGCACGGCCACTCTACCACTGCGCCACGCCGTCCCCTGTAGAGCTTCAGTCGTTCAACAAGCATATTTTGCGCTTCATAATGCGCCACACATTTTCGATGAGAGACAGGTCTGGACTGAGACCATGTGGTGACATCCTTCAGGGATTCATGTCGATTTTTGATACAGTGCCATATTTTGATATAGGGAAAGGGCATGTTCACCACTGTGTTACATCACCTTTTCTTTTAACAACACTCTATAAACGTTTGGGAACTGAGGAAACTAATTGTTGAAGCTTTGAAAGTGGAATTCTTTCCGATTCTTGTTTTATGTAGAGCTTCAGTTGTTCAACAGTCATATTTTACGCTTCATAATGCGCCACACATTTTCGATAGAAGACAGGTCTGGGGTGAGCCCATGTGGTGATATCCTACAGGGATTCATGTCGATTTTTGATATAGTGCCATATTTTGATATAGGGAAAGGGCATGTTCACCATTGTGTTACATCACCTTTTCTAATAACAACACTCAATAAACGTTTGGGAACTGAGGAAACTAATTGTTGAAGCTTTGAAAGTGGAATTCTTTCCAATTCTTGTTTTATGTAGAGCTTCAGTTGTTTAACAGTCATATTTTACACTTCATAATGAGCCACACATTTTCGATAGAAGACAGGTCTGGACTGAGACCATGTGGTGATATCCTTCAGGGATTCATGTCGATTTTTGATATAGTGCCATATTTTGATATAGGGAAAGGGCATGTTCACCACTGTGTTACATCACATTTTCTTTTAACAACACTCAATAAATGTTTGGGAACTGAGGAAACTAATTGTTGAAGCTTTGAAAGTGGAATTCTTTCCCATTCTTGTTTTATGTAGAGCTTCAGTTGTTCAACAAGCATATTTTGCGCGTCATAATGCGCCACACATTTTCGATTAGAGACAGGTCTGGACTGAGACCATGTGGTGATATCCTTCAGGGATTCATGTCGATTTTTGATATAGTGCCATATTTTGATATAGGGAAAGGGCATGTTCACCACTGTGTTACATCACCTTTTCTTTTAACAACACTCTATAAACGTTTGGGAACTGAGGAAACTAATTGTTGAAGCTTTGAAAGTGGAATTCTTTCCAATTCTTGTTTTATGTAGAGCTTCAGTCGTTTAACAGTCATATTTTACGCTTCACAATGCGCCACACATTTTCGATGAGAGACAGGTCTGGACTGAGACCATGTGGTGATATCCTTCAGGGATTCATGTCGATTTTTGATACAGTGCCATATTTTGATATAGGGAAAGGGCATGTTCACCACTGTGTTACATCACCTTTTCTTTGAACAACACTCAATAAACGCTTGGGAACTGAGGAAACTAATTGTTGAAGCTGTGAAAGTGGAATTATTTCCCATTCTTGTTTTATGTAGAGCTTCAGTTGTTCAACAAGCATATTTTGCGCGTCATAATGCGCCACACATTTTCGATTAGAGACAGGTCTGGACTGAGACCATGTGGTGATATCCTTCAGGGATTCATGTCGATTTTTGATATAGTGCCATATTTTGATATAGGGAAAGGGCATGTTCACCACTGTGTTACATCACCTTTTCTTTTAACAACACTCTATAAACGTTTGGGAACTGAGGAAACTAATTGTTGAAGCTGTGAAAGTGGAATTCTTTCCCATTCTTGTTTTATGTAGAGCTTCAGTCCTTCAACAGTCATATTTTACGCTTCATAATGCGCCACACATTTTCGATAGGAGACAGGTCTGGACTGAGCCCATGTGGTGATATCCTTTAGAGATTGATGTCGGTTTTTGATACAGTGCCATGTGAGGGATCGAAGGTCACGGTCATTCAATGTTGGTTTCCGGCCATGCCGCTTACGTCGAGTGATTTCTCCAGATTCTCTGAATCTTTTGATGATATTATGGACTGTAGATGTTGAAATCCCTAAATTTCTTGCAATTGCACTTTGAGAAACGTTGTTCTTAAACTGTTTGACTATTTGCTCACGCAGTTGTGGACAAAGGGGTGTACCTCGCCCCATCCTTTCTTGTGAAAGACTGCTTTTATACCCAATCATGGCACCCACCTGTTCCCAATTAGCCTGCACACCTGTGGGATGTTCCAAATAAGTGTTTGATGAGCATTCCTCAACTTTATCAGTATTTATTGCCACCTTTCCCAACTTCTTTGGCACATGTTCCGGGCATCAAATTCTAAATTTAATAATTATTTGCAAAAAAATTAATGTTTATCAGTTTGAACATCAAATATGTTGTCTTTGTAGCATATTCAACTGAATATGGGTTGAAAAAGATTTGCAAATCATTGAAATCCGTTTATATTTACATCTAACACAATTCCCCAACTCATATGGAAACGGGGTTTGTATACCAATATTCTGGTACCGGAACCAAAAGTATTTTGGTACTTTGGCACTTTTCTAAATAAAGAGGACCACAAAAAAATGTCGTTATTGGATTTATTTTAACAAAATAAATCTTAGGTTGCAATAAATGTTTATCATTGCAAGTTTGTCCTTAAATGTGAATGTGTGAATTATATTTATATAGCGCTTTTCTCTAGTGACTTAAAGCGCTTTACATAGTGAAACCCAATAACTAAGTTACATTTAAACCAGTGTGGGTGGCACTGGGAGCAGGTGGGTAAAGTGCCTTGCCCAAGGACACAACAGCAGTGACTAGGATGGCGGAGGCGGGAATCGAACCTGCAACCCTCAAGTTGCTGGCACGGCCACTCTACCAACCGAGCTATGCCGCCCCAATAGTTAACATATTAGACAACTTGTCTTTTAGTAGTAAGTAAGCCAACAAAGGCTCTTGTGTGGGGGGGAGGTGTAGTCAGCATTGCCTGTAGGAGGAAAGGTCACCGCCGCTGTCCATGGTACTGAGGACGAGCGCCAGCATGTGCTGACGGCGAGACACAGCTGTCAGGTGATTAGACTTCACAGGTGGTACGTGTTAGTCTAATCATCTGTTGTCATTGACAGTAAGCGGCCGGGAGCAGAGCGAGAGAGAGGATTGGGAGTGACTGCAACGTCACGACATGCTGGAAACATTCTGGAAAGATCTTGTGAAAAATATTTAAAAATTGTTAAACCTGCACGCTTGGGTCTTGTTCTGTGTCTACAGTGGAGCCGCTAGGAAGCGACTTCCACGTCTCCTAATTCGTCTGCTGACATATGCAGTAACATTTTGTGTCATTTATCCACCTATTATTTTATTTGCATTTTTAAAGTCCTACTAAAAGCCACTACTACCCACCACGCAGTCTGATAGTTTATATATCAATGATGAAATATTAACATTGCAACACATGCCAATACGGCCTTTTTAGTTTACTGAATTGCAATTTTAAATTTCCCACGATGCGTCCTGTTGAAAACGTCGCGGAATGATGACGCTTATGTTGACGCGTGCTTGTGACGTTATTGTTTGTAGCGGACATTTTAGCCCAGCACCACTCACGGCTACAAGTCGTCTGCTTTAATCGCATAATTACACGGTATTTTGGACATCCGCGTTGCTGAATCTTTTGCAGTTTGTTCAATTAATAATGGAGACGTCATAGAAGAATGCTGTTGGTGGAAAGCGGTGGATTGCAGCTGCCTTTAGACACCAAAACACAGCCGGTGTTTCTTTGTTTGTCGTGAAGCTTTAATATGGAACAGAGCGGTCAAGCGAACATGTTTCTCTACCACATGCAGGTTTCGGTGAGAAAATTGAGGTAATAAGTCGGCTCTTACCGGAGACATGAGCGAAGCTTGCGTCCTCCTGCAGCAGCTGTCAAAGAGGCAGCTGCGACTTTCAGGTATGACTTTATAATCTCACTAAAACACTAGTAACACAATAAGCAGATAAGGGATTTTCAAGAATTATACCTGTAAATGTGTCTAATAACATCTGAATCGCTCCCACTGCCGTCGCCTTGTTTTTTTTCTCATTTTTTTTCTCTAACTTTCCTTATCCACAAATCTTTCATCCTCGCTCAAAATAATGGGGAAATCATCGCTTTCTTGGTCTGAATCGCTCTAGCTGGTGGTGGCCATGATTGTTAAACAATGTGAGGATGTGAGGAGCCCTACAACCCGTGACGTCACCCGCACATCGTCTGCTACTTCCGGTACAGGCAAGGCTTTTTTAATAGCGGCCAAAAGTTGTGAACTTTATGGTGGATGTTCTCTACTAAATCCTTTCAGCAAAAATATGGCAATATCGCGAAATGATCAAGTATGACACATAGAATGGACCTGCTATCCCCGTTTTTTCCCCTAGTCTTTCACTCTAACTTTCCTTATCCACAAATCTTTCATCCTCGCTCAAATTAATGGGGAAATCATCGCTTTCTCGGTCCGAATTGCTCTAGCTGCTGGTGGCCATGATTATAAACAATGTGAGGATGTGAGGAGCCCTACAACTCGTGACGTCACGCGCACATCGTCTGCTACCTCCGGTACAGGCAAGGCTTTTTTATTAGCGACCAAAACTTTATCGTGGATGTTCTCTACTAAATCCTTTCAGCAAAAATATGGCAATATCGCGAAATGATTAAGTATGACACATAGAATGGACCTGCTATCCCCGTTTTTTCCCCTAGTCTTTCACTCTAACTTTCCTTATCCACAAATCTTTCATCCTCGCTCAAATTAATGGGGAAATCATCGCTTTCTCGGTCCGAATCGCTCGAGCTGCTGGTGGCCATGATTGTAAACAATGTGAGGATGTGAGGAGCCCTACACCCCGTGACGTCACGCGCACATCGTCTGCTACTTCCGGTAAAGGCAAGGCTTGTTTATTAGCGACCAAAACTTTATCGTGGATGTTCTCTACTAAATCCTTTCAGCAAAAATATGGCAATATCGCGAAATGATCAAGTATGACACATAGAATGGACCTGCTATCCCCGTTTGAATAAGAAAATCTCATTTCAGTAGGCCTTTAAGGACAAGCGGTAGAAAATGAATTATTAATCTACTTGTTCATTTACAGTTAATATCTCCATACTTTTTCTTTCAACATGTTCTATCTACACTTCTGTTAAAATGTAATACTCACTTATTCTCCTCTTCTTTAATACTTTACATTAGCCTTGAATGATACCACAAATTTTGGCATCAATCCGATACCAAGTCGTTTCAGGATTCAAAAATTGGACATATTCAAAGTCCTCTTGTGACTAGGGACATATTTCCTGGGTTTGTAAACATAATATTATTAATTTTTGCTTTTGTGATGTTAAAAAATATCAATATAGTCATAGTAGTATCGACTTAACACGTTATTGTACATGGTATCATTACTGTGGATTCCATGTGTAGGTCCACCAATGGCGTTTGTTTGTATTGTAGTTGGTGCTGCTGGGAATTATGTCGTGTTTTAGTTGTGTTGTGGTGCAAATATTCTTCCAAAATGTGTTTGTCGTCGTTGTTTAGTGTAGTTTCACTATATGGCACATGTTTATTGTTCACGCTGCCACCTTTAGTGTGACATGTATGGCTGTTGAGTAAGTTTATAAGCTTCATTCGTGTGTTCAAAGTCCTGATAATTATGTCTATAGCTCATTGTTGGTCATTATCTTTGTTATTATTTATTTTTTATTTTTTAATGTATTCTCCCTGACCACCTGAGGACACCACAGACTGTGGATGCTTTTAAAAAAGGTCTAAACACCCTTCTTTTACTACTACTTTGTACTAAGTGGCCTAGTGGTTAGAGCGTCAGCCCTGATATCAGTAGGTCATGAGTTCAAACCTGGGCCGAGTCATACCAAAGACTATAAAAATGAGAGCCATCACCTCCCTGCTTGGCACTCAGCATCAAAGCTTGGAATTAGAGGTTAAATCACCAAAAATGATTCCCGGGCGTGGCCACCATTGCTGCTTACTGCTCCCCTCACCTCCCAGGGGGTGATCAAGGGTGATGGGTGAAAAGCAGAGGATAATCTCACCACATCTAATGTGAGTGTGACAATCATTGGTATTTTTTAACTTGATACTTTACATTCATTTTGGATGATACCACAAATTTGGGTATCAATCCGATACCAAGTCATTACAGGATCATACGTTGGTCATATTCAAAGTCCTCATTTGTCCAGGGACGTATTTCCTGAATTTATAAACATTTAAAAAAAAAAAAGAAATAAGATTTTGTGAGGTTAAAACATATCAATGTAAACATAGTAGTATTGACTAAATACGTTATTGTATGTGGTATCATTACAGTGGATTCCATGTGTAGGTCCACCAATGTCGTTTGTTTGTATTGTAGTTGGTGCTGCTGGGAATTATGTAGTGTTTATGTTGTGTTGCGGTGCAAATATTCTTCCAAAATGTGTTTGTCATTGTTGTTTCGTGTGGTTTCAGTATACGGCACATGTTTATGACAGTGTTGGCGTTCACGCTGCCACCTTTAGTGTGACATGTATGGCTGTTGAGTAAGTATACACTTCATACGCTTCATTCGTGTGTTGGAAGTCCTGATAATTATGTCTATAGCTCATTATCTTTATTATTATCTTTTAATGTATTCTCCCTGACCACCTGAGGACACCACAGACTGTGGATGCTTTTAAAAAAGGTCTAAAAACCCTTCTTTTGCTACTACTTTGTACTAAGTGGCCTAGTGGTTAGAGCGTCCGCCCTAAGTTCGGTTGGTCGTGAGTTTAAACCACGGCCGAGTCATACCAAAGACAATAAAAATGGGAGCCATCACCTCCCTGCTTGGCACTCAGCATCAAGGGTTGGAATTGGGGGTTAAATCACCAAAAATGATTCCCGGGCGCTGCCACTGCTTCTGCTCACTGCTCCCCTACCTCCCAAGGGGTGATCAAGGGTGATGGGTCAAATTCAGAGGATAATCTCACCACATCTATTGTGTGTGTGTGTGACAATCATTGGTACTTTAACATTTTAACTTGATACTTTGTATTCATTTTGGATGATACCACAAATTTGGGTATCAATCCGATACCAAGTCGTTACAGGATCATACGTTGGTCATATTCAAAGTCCTGAGTTTATAAACACAATATGCATTTTTAAAAAACGAAATAAGATTTTGTGAGGTTAAAAAAATATTAACGTAAATATAGTAATATCGACTAAATACGTTATTATACGTGGTATCATTACAGTGGATTCTATGTGTAGGTCCACCAATGGCGTTTGTTTATATTTTAGTTGGTGCTGCTGGGAATTATGTAGTGTTTATGTTGTGTTGCCGTGCAAATATTCTTCCAAAATGTGTTTGTTGTCGTTGTTTAGTGTGGTTTCACTATATGGCACATGTTTATTGTTCACGCTGCCACCTTTAGTGTGACATGTATGGCTGTTGAGTAAGTTTATACGCTTCATTCGTGTGTTCGAAGTCCTGATAATTATGTCTATAGCTCATTGTCGGTCATTATCTCTATTATTATTATTTTTAAATGTTTTAATGTATTCTCCCTGACCACCTGAGGACACCACAGACTGTGAATGCTTTTAAAAAAGGTCTAAACACCCTTCTTTTACTACTACTTTATACTCAGTGGCCTAGTGGTTAGAGCGTCCGCCCTGAGATCAGTAGGTCGTGAGTTCAAACCCGGGCTGAGTCATACCAAAGACTATAAAAATGGGACCCATGACCTCCCTGCTTGGCACTCAGCATCAAGGGTTGGAATTAGAGGTTAAATCACCAAAAATGATTCCCGGGCATGGCCACCGTTGCTGCTCACTTCTCCCCTCACCTCTCAGGGTGTGATCAAAGGGGGATGGGTCAAAAGCAGAGGATAATCTCACCACATCTAATGAGTGTGTGACAATCATTGGTACTTTTTAACTTGATACTTTACATTCATTTTGGATGATACCACAAATTTGGGTATCAATCCGATACCAAGTCGTTACAGGATCATACATTGGTCATATTCAAAGTCCTGAGTTTATAAACACAATATACATTTTTAAAAAACGAAATAAGATTTTGTGAGGTTAAAAAATATTAATGTAAATATAGTAATATCGACTAAATACGTTATTATACGTGGTATCATTACAGTGGATTCTATGTGTAGGTCCACCAATGGCATTTGTTTATATTTTAGTTGGTGCTGCTGGGAATTATGTAGTGTTTATGTTGTTTTGCCGTGCAAATATTCTTCCAAAATGTGTTTGTTGTCATTGTTTAGTGTGGTTTCACTATATGGCACATGTTTATGACAGTGTTGGCGTTGTTCACGCTGCCACCTTTAGTGTGACATGTATGGCTGTTGACTAAGTTTATACGCTTCATTCGTGTGTTCGAAGTCCTGATAATTATGTCTATAACTCATTGTCGGTCATTATCTTTATTATTATTATTTTTTAATTTTTTTATGCATTCTCCCTGACCACCTGAGGGCACCACAGACTGTGGATGCTTTTAAAAAAAGGTCTAAATACCCTTCTTTTACTACTACTTTAGACTAAGTGGCCTAGTGGTTAGAGCGTCCGCCCTGAGATCAGTAGGTCGTGAGTTCAAACCCGGGCCGAGTCATACCAAAGACAATAAAAATGGGACCCATGACCTCCCTGCTTGGCACTCAGCATCAAGGGTTGGAATTAAGGGTTAAATCACCAAAAATGATTCCCGGGCGTGGCCACCGTTGCTGCGCACTTCTCCCCTCACCTCCCAGGGGGTGATTAAGGGGATGGGTCAATTGCAAAGGACACGTTTCACCACACCAAGTGTGTGTGTGACAATCATTCGGGTTAGTTAATTACAGACAATATTTGTGACTTTTTTTTTTATATTATGTAAAAGGGACCAAACCCGCCACTATATTAACACCTACAAGATATATGTCCTAGGTTAGAGCGCGGCTTTCATGCGGCATGGGAATATGAGTGATGGAATCCAACCAATCACTGCAGCAGCAGCAGCACTGCGAGTTTCTTAATGCTCGATTTGAAGGTAAGATTGGTGCCACTTCATTTCACTTCAAACTGGAAATGACTGACAGCAAACGCCCCCCATCCCTCCCCCCCATCCTTGCTTGTGCACCAAAGAGCTGGATGACACCTTTTACACACACACACACACACACGCCAGACACAGTTTGAAGCCCAGCTTAGTTGAACTGAAAATAGCCAGATTAATTGATGGCTGTGTCTGCACTATTGATCCTTTAATAAACAACTGCTGACTATCAAATGCGAGGAAAACATCCTGACTGGGACGGGAATTCAATTAATGTCACAAAGCGGATATTCCGTGCACCGTGGGCTTCATTTCCACTGTGTGAAAAGCAGCTGGATGCAGTTCTCATAGGTTCCCATTCAGAGGCTTAACAGGTTCTGGTCAAAGGGAAAAAGTAGCAACAATATACAGCAGACCTGGGCAAACCCCCATTTGAGAACCAGTGGTTCTCAAATGGGGGTACGCGTACCCCTGGGGGAACTTGAAGGTATGCCAAGGGGTACGTGAGATTTTTTTTAAATATTCTAAAAATAGCAACAATTCAAAAATCCTTTATAAAGATATTTAATGAATAATACTTCAACAAAATATGCATGTAAGTTCATAAACTGTGAAAAGAAAGTCAGTGTTGAGAGCTACATTTTTTTTGTGGACATGTTCCATAAATATTGATGTTAAATATTTCTTTTTTTGTGAAGAAATGTTTAGAATGAAGTTGATGAATCCAGATGGATCTCTATTACAATCCCCAAAGAGGGCACTTTAAATTGATGATTACTTCTTTGCCCACATATGTAGTCCTCTCCAAGGTTTCTCATGGTCATCATTGTCACTGTCACCAACGTCCCACTGAAGTGAGTTTTTAGTTTTCTTTATATCTTTTTTTTCCCAAATAGTTCAAGAGAGACGACTACAAATGAGCATATGCCCACATATGTAGTCCTCTCCAAGGTTTCTCATGGTCATCATTGTCACTGTCACCAACTTCCCACTGAGGTGAGTTTTTAGTTTTCTTTATATCTTTTTTTTTCCAAATAGTTCAAGAGAGACGACTACAAATGAGCATATGCCCACATATGTGGTCCTCTCCAAGGTTTCTCATGGTCATCATTGTCACCAACGTCCCACTGAGGTGAGTTTTTAGTTTTCTTTATATCTTTTTTTTTCCAAATAGTTCAAGAGGGATGACTACAAATGAGCAATATTTTGCACTGTTATACAATTTAATAAATCAGAAACTGATGACATAGTGCTGTATTTTACTTCTTTATCTCTTTTTTTTTCCAAACAAAAATGCTTTGCTCTGATTAGGGCCGGGGTCGGGAACCTTTTTGGCTGAGAGAGCCATGCAAGGCAAATATTTTAAAAAGTATTTCCGTGAGAGCCATATACTTCTTCTTTTTTTTAACACTGAATACAACTAAATGCTTGCATTTTTTTAAGCAAGACAAACATTTTTAAAGTATAAGCCAGGGGTCGGGAACCTTTTTGGCTGAGAGAGCCAAGAAGCCAAATATTTTAAAATGTATTTACGTAAGAGCCATATAATATATTTTTTAACACTGAACACAACTAAAAGTGTGCATTTTTAATTAAGACCAACATTTCTACAGTATAATAGGTCTCTTATTCTTTGTAATAACGTTGTTATTCGGAAGCTAACTTAGGAGGGGGCGTGGCCTGCGGGTCTGCAGCGAAGGATCGGCCTCGAAATCAGCGACAGGTGTGTAAATGGCCCACCTGGGCCTTGTTGAAGTACCCCCAAGAGGGCTAGCCCTAGACTAACCAATAATAAATCAATTATTTCTTACCTTTAAGGCAACTTCTTGAACAGGTGCGGTATAAAAAAGGATGGATGAATTCAAATGCATGAGCATTTTTATATTTTTAACGTTATTTTTAACACTGTGATTACAAGTGGAATTATTCATTACTTATTGTGTTAAGTAGTGTCAGCTCAGATTTATCCGAGAGCCAGATGCAGTCATCAAAAGAGCCACATCTGGCTCTAGAGCCATAGATTCCCTACCCCTGGATTAAGGGGGACTTGACTTAAAAAAATGTTCACAAGGGGTACGTCACTGAAATACGTGAATACGTATAAAAAAAGGCTTAAAAACCCTTCTTTTTAATACATTGTAGCACGTTGAATGAATATGATGCAATGTTTCTCACCCACACAACTCTTCGGGTACTTTCAAATGAAATGCAATACTATAGTGCAATAGATTTAAGGTCGTACGTTTGTACTTTTTTGTCACAACGGTGCAATACAGCAGCATTGTGAGGAAAAGAGGATGCTTTGTGTCTATTAATCTGGCTGTCTTGGCTTTTAAGGGCTTCCGGCGGCTAAATAAAACCTCATTGAGCCATCTCAGTGAGGGCAAATCAATCTTTAACTACAGCCTTGCAGCACTAACTCTTCCGGGACGCAACAATATACACCCAAACCCCGCCCACCTCAAACAACCCCCCATCTCCCAAATTCGGAGGTCTCAAGGTTGGCAAGTATGCTACTAACCCACTGGTGCCTCCATGGTACCTCAAAGAACTACTCATCCCCAAATCCTCAACACGACCCCTCCACTCCAAACAGGCTAACCTCCAACCTCCAACCTACGAGGACAAAGCTACCAACAACGCCGCTCCCAGTCTGTGGAACACTCTCCCTGACCACCTGAGGGCACCACAGACTGTGAATGCGCGTAAAATAGGCTTAAAAAAAACAGTCTTTTTTTTTTTTACAGCAGCAACGTGAGGAAAAGAGGATGCTTTGTGTCTATTAATCTGGCTGTGTTGGCTTTTAAGGGCTTCCGACAGCTAAATAAAACCTCAGTGAGCCATCTCAGTGAGAGCAAATCAATCTTTAACTACGGCTTTGAAGCACTAACACTTCCAGGACGCAAAAAATATACACCCAATCCCCGCCCACCTCAAAAAAACCCCCCATCTCTCAAATCCGGTGGTCTCAAGGTTGGCAAGTATGCTACTAACCCACTGGTGCCTCCATGGTACCTCAAAGAACTACTCATCCCCAAATCCTCAACACGACCCCTCCACTCCAAACAGGCTAACCTCCAACCTCCAACCTACGAGGACAAAGCTACCAACAACGCCGCTCCCAGTCTGTGGAACACTCTCCCTGACCACCTGAGGGCACCACAGACTGTGAATGCGCGTAAAATAGGCTTAAAAAAACAGTCTTTCTTTTTTTTTACAGCAGCAACGTGAGGAAAGGAGGATGCTTTGTGTCTATTAATCTGGCTGTGTTGGCTTTTAAGGTCTTCCGACAGCTAAATAAAACCTCAGTGAGCCATCTCAGTGAGAGCAAATCAATCTTTAACTACGGCTTTGAAGCACTAACACTTCCAGGACGCAAATAATATACACCCAAACCCCGCCCACCTCAAACAACCCCCCATCTCTCAAATCCGGAGGTCTCAAGGTTGGCAAGTATGCTACTAACCCACTGGTGCCTCCATGATACCTCAAAGAACTACTCATCCCCAAATCCTCAACACGACCCCTCCACTCCAAACAGGCTAACCTCCAACCTACGAGGACAAAGCTACCAACAACGCCGCTCCCAGTCTGTGGAACACTCTCCCTGACCACCCGAGGGCACCACAGACTGTGAATGCGCGTAAAATAGGCTTAAAAAAACAGTCTTTCTTTTTTTTTTTTTACAGCAGCAACGTGAGGAAAAGAGGATGCTTTGTGTCTATTAATCTGGCTGTGTTGGCTTTTAAGGGCTTCCGACAGCTAAATAAAACCTCAGTGAGCCATCTCAGTGAGGGCAAATCAATCTATAACTACGGCCTTTAAAAGGCCACAGGACCAACAAACCTTTTAAAGCTCAAAATAAAAGGCGGGGGGGGGGGGGGGGGGGGAGTATGCAGGGACAAAAAGGTCAGACGGAAATTGACTTCTTTAACAATACTTTGACTAACTCCCAGAGACTGGAAAGAAAGAGACGGCTCACTCCACGCTTTGACTTTTTTAAGCACTCACTCAACAGCGTGGAGATGCCAGAGGGGATTTAAGGTAGATTTTAGATGTTCCCTCACCTCCCCGACTAAAACATTCAAACGACACTTGAGTGTAATGTTGACAATTTTCATAAATATTTCAAGGTAATGATAGCGAGGGGCATGGCGAGACCTGCCTGGTGTCTGCTATTACCCGGCTAATCTGAGCTCCCCCGGAGGATTTCTAGATTTAATTTAGGCATTTGGGGATGATGCTCGGCGGTGACAAGGGCCATCCATCTTCTCTTAACAGTCCTAATCTTTATAGAGGCTCCAGACTTCAGGTAGTGCATGTGATGGATAGCACCTCTGGCTGAGGACAGTCCATTAGCTGGGATGGAGAGGGGGAGGTGGGGGGGTGGACGAATCCAAAAAGCCCCGCTTACACAGTGCAATTCAGAAGCTCTGTATACCACTTTAGACAAAGAAAAACTGCTTTGGATCCAGCGTCCAGTCTAGTTAGTAACAAAAGTCCTCATGTTTACTGGACTCAAAATACTCCAATTTTCCAATTGAAGCTTCAATCAACAATATCCAAAAACTTGTAAATACCCAGAAAGAGACAAATAAAATAGAAATGAAAGAGCAAAATGTGTTTTTAAAGGGGAACATTATCACAATTTTAAAAGGGTTAAAAACAATAAAAAACAGTTCCCAGTGGCTTGTTGTATTTTTTGAAGTTTTTTTCAAAATTTTACCGGTCTCGGAATATCCCTAAATAAAGCTTTAAAGTGCCTTATTTTCGCTCTCTGCGAAGACACTGGCCATTTCCCTGTGACGTCACACCGTGCTGCCAATGTAAACAAACAATGGGAATACCACAGCAAGATATAGCGACATTAGCTCAGATTCAAACTCGGATTTCAGCGACTTAAGCGATTCAACAGATTACGCATGTATTGAAACGGATGGTTGGAGTATGAAAATATTGAAGAAGAAACTGAAGCTATTGAGCGAATAGCTATTGACGCTATTCATAGCCATAGCATGGCCGAATAGCTGCGTTAGCATCGCCGGTAAAATGTGCGGACCAAACGATCAGGACTTTCGCATCTTTTGACACTGGAGCAACTTAAATCCGTCGATTGGTAAGTGTTTTTTTCGCATTAAATGTGGGTGGAAGGAAACGTAATATAGTTGCAAATGCATCTGCAGGTTATCCATACATCTCTGTGCCATGTCTGCTTTAGCACCGCCGGTAAATAGCATGTTAGCATCGATTAGCGTAGCATGTTAGCATCGATTAGCTGGCAGTCAACATCAACAAAACTCACCTTTGTGATTTCGTTGACTATCGTTGCAAATGTATCTGCAGGTTATCCATACATCTCTGTGCCATGTCTGCCTTAGCATCGACGGTAAAATGTGGAGACACTCTGGCACATTCAATGGGGGTCTGGCGGCAGATTTCTTGCCACTTTGGCATCTTTGGGCCAGTGGTGCAACTTGAATCCCTCCCTGTTAGTGTTGTTACACCCTCCGACAACACACCGTCGAGGCATGATGTCTCCAAGGTTCCAAAAAATAGTCAAAAAAACGGAAAATAACAGAGCTGAGACCCGGTGTTTCTAATGTGTAGAAAATGAAAATGGCGGCTGTGTTACCTCGGCGACGTCACATTCTGACATCATCGCCTCCAGCTCGGTAAACAGAAAGGCGTTTAATTCGCCAAAATTCACCCATTTAGAGTTCGGAAATCGGTTGAAAAAAATAGATGGTCTTTTTTCTGCACCATCAAGGTATATATTGACGCTTACATAGGTCTGCTGATAATGTTCCCCTTTAAGGACTTTTGCCCGGTTTTTACGCAAATAAATATATTCTGTTACAGGGTCAAACACGGCTATCCTGTCTATGTTCTACGACAGGGGAGTCATTGAGGGCCACATTGTAGTTATGGTTCCCCTCAGAGGGCCCCGTTTAAGAAATAGTGATATATATATATATATATATATATATATATATATATATATATAAATGCATATATAATAATATCACATGGACAAAGATAAGACCTTCCGGAGGAAAGTTCTGTGGTCAGATGAAACAGAAATTGAGCTGTTTGGAGGAGAAAAGTTGAGGCGTTTGATCCCAGGAACACCCCCCCTACTGTCAAGCATGGTGGTGGGTGATATTTTTAGGTCATGTCGCGATACACCATTTATATCCGGATATTTTGCCTTAACCTTGAATGAACACTTGATGCATATAATGACAGCAGTATGATGATTCTATGTGTCTACAATAAAACATTCTCCTTCATACTGCATTAAAATATGCTCATTTTTAAACTTTCATGCAGAGAGGGAAATCCCAACGAAGTCAATTGACCAAATTAAAGAGTTATTAAGCAGTGGCACAAACATTCATGTCATTTCCAAAACAGAAAGTGCAAGATTGTCAGAGACATTTTAAAACAAGCTATGAGTGCACTTTTGTGCATGATGTCACTAAGATGACATATCAAAACAACACTAAATTAAAGTGCATTTTTTTGTACAAAACACCACTACAATAGTTTAAACAAATAAAGTGCACTTTTGTGCATGATGTCACACAAGATATTTCAATAACTGTCAAATTAAAATGAGCTACATAATAGGAAAATCAAATCGCTATGTGGTAGGTTCCTGCGGACGTTATCTCCTTTTTTTGTTCACTATTTTTTTCATAAGGTGTTGATGTGGAAATGGTTGCCTTGGCATTTTGTTGCTGTGGAATGGCACGAATGGATGTTGACATGCGGAGTACGCACTCTCATTCTCTGGCAGGTGACTTTTGAAATGATGCTACAAATTAGCAGTAATGCTACTTTTTGTAGCAACTCTTTTGCCCCACACTTGACAAATTACAGTTGTCTGTTTAACATCTTCCCGCTTGAAGCCAAACCACACTCTATATATATATATATATGTATATATATATATATATATGAATATATATAATATATATATATATATATATATATATATATATATATATATATATATATATATATATATATTAGGGGTGTAACGGTACGTGTAGGGTTTCGGTTCGGTTCGGAGGTGTACCGAACGAGTTCCACACGGACATATTAAGTAGCGCACCGCACGTTGTGTAAAGAATGCACACCAAGGCACCATGAATTGATTTACGTGGACCCCGACTTAAACAAGTTGAAAAACTAATTGGGGTGTTACCATTTAGTGGTCAATTGTACGGAATATGTACTGTACTGTGCAATCTACTAATGCAAGTTTCAATCAATAAAAAAAAAACAACACAAGGCATGCTAGCAGCAACTGGGCTACGATAGACTGACCATACCTCCTCTTTTCACCGGATAGGTCCTCTTTTGCGGGGCTGTCCGGGTGGAGTTTCTTAAATGCCTCAAATGTCCGGCATTTTAAGTTAGGGTTGCGTGTATTTTCAATGTACGTTCAGGTTAAGCAGGGGTTAAAAAAATTTTTTTAATGTGTGTGCGCAGCAACATTCATGAGGGAGGGGGAGAGACAGAGAGCGAGAGAGTTATGATGAACGCGCAAGCGTCGCCAGGCTCTGCTTTTTATCCATAGATTGTGGGGCGTTATAGCCGGGTTGGTAGAGCGGCCGTGCCAGCAGCTTGAGGGTTGCAGGTTCGATCCCCGCTTCCGCCATCCTAGTCACTGCCGTTGTGTCCTTGGGCAAGACACTTTACCCACCTGCTCCCAGTGCCACCCACACTGGTTTAAATGTAACTTAGATATTGGGTGTCACTATGTAAAGCGCTTTGAGTCACTAAAGAAAAAGTGCTATATAAATTTGATTCACTTCACTAAATATAAATATAATTCACTTATCAGAGTTTATTTTTTATTATCTATAGCAGGGGTGTCAAAAGTGTGCCCCGGAGGCCATTTGCGGCCCACAGCTAATGTTTTTAAAGGCCCATGGCACATTCTATAAATACTATTAAAATAAACAAAAACATAAACAAAATTGTTTTTTTTCTTTCCAAACTGTCATTGGCTCAAAACATAATATTGAATTAAAATCAATGTATTATGAATTTTTGAGCGATCCAAGTTTCCAATTACTTTTACATCAAATATTCCACTGAGAAAAAATATTTTTGGTGGAACATTTAGCAAATTTGTTAAATAAATAACCAAAAAATGTATAGTTTGTTATTTTTTTTACTGTACCGAAAATGAACCGAACCGAGGTACGTACTGAACCAAAATGTTTGTGTACCGTTACACCCCTAATATATATATATTAGGGATGCACTGAATAATCGGTAACCGAATATATTCGGCCGAATATGGCAAAAAAAGCCACATTCGGCCTTGGGTGGAATGAGTTAAAAACAAGGCCGAATAGTGGCGTGTGACGCAATTTTTTGACGCGGTGACGCAATCAACCAACGTGCGGTGACGTTGTAACCCGGCGCCTTCGGAAAAATGTCAGCAGTGTGGAGATATTTTAAAGTGTCGTAAAGTGACAAAAGTATTGAAGTTTGCAAACTGTCTCGAGGAGGTGCCTCGTGGCCGACGTCTGTGAGAGGACGAAAAAGTTTGCGACTGACAGTGCCAAAGCAAACGGAATTACAAAGAAGGTAATGGAGTTTATGGCTTTGGAAGATCAACCGTTTAGTGTTGTTGAGGCCATTGGGTTTTGGAGACTCATGGAGCGCATTGAGCCCCGTTTAACGATACCGAGCAGACGGTATTTCTCTGATGTGTGCTCTTTACATTATTAGTCTGTTGTGTAGGCTACCTGTATAAGTGTATGAGGTTACAAGCACACACTTATTGAGATTTAGTGGGGCCTCTGTTTACATTATTAGCCTGTTGTGTAGGCTACCTGTATAAGTGTATGAGGTTACAAGCACACACTTAATCGAGATTTACTTGAGCCTTCTGTTTACATTATTAGTCTATCTACTGTGGCTAAGCAGACTTTTTGCCAAAAGGACAATAATTAATTTGTTGTGGGTTATCCACTTTAATGCACTTTGTTTTTTTTTGGAATGGATGTTTTGTTTGAAGGCCTGATATAAATGAAAAACTTTGTGCTTTTTTTGAAAAGCAAAGGCTACTGGAATATTAAAAAAATTTCAATATTCAATAAAAAATTACTTTATTTAAAAAATATGTCCAAAAATGTATTCTAGGCTATTTATGCAATATAAAAAAATTGGGAAAAACCGCATTCATTATTCGGTATTCAGTATTCGGCCTTCGGCCAAGCGTTTAAATTTTATTCGGCTTCGGCCACAAATTTTCATTTCGGTGCATCCCTAATATATGTATATCTATATTTTTATTTTTTATTTTTATTTATTTGCAAACATTTGGACAAAAATAATTTCAAGTATGTTTTACTCAAAATAGGTCATAAAATGTCGGCAACAAGCTGTAATATCTTACTGAGATCATTTAGGACCAAAACCTTTAAAACAAGTAAAACACTAACATAAAATTTTAGCGAGAAGAATGATCTTATCAGACAGAAAATAAGCAAATATCACCCCGATTCGAGACATTTCATCTTACTTAAATTTCACTTTTTGCATTGTAGTCCTGATTCTGAATCTTCAATTCCCGCAATATAGCAAAAGTGTGGGACTTAAAGACACTAAGTTTGTGTTTATCGGCATTAAACCCAACAATTTGCTTTCTGATTTAACAATTTCAGTGGCGTGTGTAGGCGGGGTAAACACTGCCAGCCTCCAGGAGTTATAGCCTTGGATGATTAAGATACTGTACACAGCACCTGATTTACAAAAAAACCCTAGGCATTAAATCACACTCACGCTTGAATCCATCGCTGATGCTAATTTGTTTATCCGGAGAATCTCTGTGACCTTGTACTGAATGGCGGTTGTGGGTACAACGTTACATAAATACCCAAACTTTGCTTGTTAATCAGCCAAAGTGAAAAAGATCTGCTTTTGCTCCCACCATGATGTCCAATTAAGAGCTGTTGCTTGCTATCTGCGCGGACAGCAGGATGCCGGTTCAAAACAAAACAAAAAGAAACACAGATGATGTATAAAAGTACACAGGGAGGTGGCCTTAAAGGGGAACATTATCACCCAAACCTATGCAAGCGTCAATATATACCTTGATGTTGCAGAAAAAAGACCATGTATTTTTTTAACCGATTTCCGAACTCTAAATGGGTGAATTTTGGCGAATTAAACGCCTTTCTGTTTATCGGTCTTGTAGCGATGACGTCAGAACGTGACGTCACCGAGGTAACACAGCCGCCATTTTCATTTTCGCATTACAAACACCGGGTCTCAGCTCTGTTATTTTCCGTTTTTTCGACTATTTTTTGGAACCTTGGAGACATCATGCCTCGTCGGTGTGTTGTCGGAGGGTGTAACAACACTAACAGGGAGGGATTCAAGTTGCACCACTGGCAAGAAATCTGCCGCCAGACCCCCATTGAATGTGCCAGAGTGTCTGCACATTTTACTGGCGATGCTAAGACAGACATGGCACAAAGATGTATGGATAACCTGCAGATGCATTTGCAACGATTAAGTCAACGAAATCACAAAGGTTAGTTTTGTTGATGTTGTTGACTTATGTGCTATATTTGGTCGCAGCATGACTGCCAGCTAATCGATGCCAACATGCTACGCTAATCGATGCTAACATGCTATTTACGCTAGCTGTATGTACATTTGAAACTAGATACCCGCATTTAATGCGAAACAAACACTTACCAATCGACGGATTTAAGTTGCTCCAGTGTCACAAGATGCAAAAGTCCTGATCGTTTGGTCCGCACATTTTACCGGCGATGCTAAAGCAGACATGGCACAAAGATGTATGGATAACCTGCAGATGCATTTGCAACGATTAAGTCAACGAAATCACAAAGGTGAGTTTTGTTGATGTTGTTGACTTATGTGCTAATCAGATATATTTGCTCGCAGCATGACTGCCAGCTAATCGATGCTAACATGCTACGCTAATCGATGCTAACATGCTATTTACGCTAGCTGTATGTACATTTGAAACTAGATACCCACATTTAATGCGAAACAAACACTTACCAATCGACGTATTTAAGTTGCTCCAGTGTCACAAGATGCGAAAGTCCTGATCGTTTGGTCCGCACATTTTACCGGCGATGCTAAAGCAGACATGGCACAAAGATGTATGGATAACCTGCAGATGCATTTGCAACGATTAAGTCAACGAAATCACAAAGGTTAGTTTTGTTGATGTTGTTGACTTATGTGCTAATCAGACATATTTGGTCGCAGCATGACTGCCAGCTAATCGATGCTAACATGCTATGCTAATCGGTGCTAGCATGCTATTTACGCTAGCTGTATGTACATTTGAAACTAGATACCCACATTTAATGCGAAACAAACACTTACCAATCGACGGATTTAAGTTGCTCCAGTGTCACAAGATGCGAAAGTCCTGATCGTTTGGTCCGCACATTTTACCGGCGATGCTAATAAGGCAGCCATGCTATGGGCCACTTCATTAGGTACACCCATGCTATGGCCGAATAGCGTCAATAGCTATTCGCTCAATAGCTTCAGTTTCTTCTTCAATTTCGTTTTCGCTATCTGCCTCCATACTCCGACCATCTGTTTCAATACATGCGGAATCTGTTGAATCGCTTAAGCCGCTGAAATCCGAGTCTGAATCCGAGCTAATGCCGCTATATCTTGCTGTGGTAACCGCCATGTTGTTTGTATTGGCAGCCCTGTATGACATCACAGGGAAATGGACAGTCGCATCGCAAATAGCGAAAATCAAGAACTTTAAAGCTTTTTTTTAGGGATATTCCGGGAGGTGTAAAATTTTGAAAAAAACTTTGAAAAATAAAACCAGCCACCGGGAACTGATTTTTTATTGTTTTTAACCCTTTTGAAATTGTGATAATGTTCCCCTTTAAACAAAAGCAAAGGTGCATTTTGCAAAGAGACGGCTCGCTAAATCATTTTCGAGCTATCATTTCAGAAGGGGGAACAAGAAATTGAAATTTGGCATTGCAGCGAGCGTCGATGTGTTTCTGCGGAGTGAAGTGAATTATATTTATATAGCGCTTTTCTCAAGTGACTCAAAGCGCTTTACATAGTGACACCCGATATCTAAGTTCCATTTAAACCAGTGTGGGTGGCACTGGGAGCAGGTGGGTAAAGTGTCTTGCCCAAGGACACAACGGCAGTGACTAGGATGGCACAAGCGGGAATCGAACCTGCAACCCTAAAGTTGCTGGCACGGCCACTCTACCAACCGAGCTATGCCGCCCGGTTGGTAGAGTTGGGCATAGATTACTGCTAAGGCAGTAATCTATGGCGGGCCTCCTGTCATATCCTGTGAGCCTGCCTACGCTTTAATTAAGTTACTCTGCAACTAAATAAATAAACAAATGGAGGTGCTGGCATAAGTTGATTGATTGATTGATACTTTTTTTAGTAGATTGCACAGTACAGTACATAATCCGTACAATTGACCACTAAATGGTAACACCCCAATAAGTTTTTCAACTTGTTTAAAGTGGAACATTATCACCAGACCTATGGAAGCGTTAGTGACGGGATCGGCAGTTTTTTTTGACTGTACTGAATCACTAGAATCAGTTCCTTAAATTGATTCGTTCAAAAAATGTGTTCACCGCAGCAGTTCTGTGTGCAGGTCGGCGAATCATGAGTTCGTCAGTAACAGATCTCGGTGCGTGTCAGTTGGCGAACGACACAAGCCCTCAGCGCCCAGTGACTGAACGAGATTCTCAATGTGACGTCATCCTCCGCGACACGGTCAGTTCTCCGAATCGCGAGTCCTGATTCTGAATGAGTGAGTGAGTGCAGCGCGAACGGGATTCACGTCCTCAGCGACAACCAGTCAGTTCTTGTCGGTTCGTGAAGCGAGCCTGAACCACTCAGCTACAGTTCTGTGGGCCAGAGGGAGACGGACGTGAGTCGCTCTCTGCAAAAACAAATATTGAATTAAAGCTGCAAGCAGCTTTGGTCGGGTCCGCCTTTGGCTGCTGCCCCCGAGACCCACGTTAGAAGACGCCTTGGAGCCACTATTTTGAGGATCTAATGCATTGTGAAAGTAATGCAGTTGTTGTATTGAAGTGAAAATATCAAACTTCCTGTTGATTTTTGCTAAAGTATGTTAATTATTAAAATGTAAGTCTAAGTGAGACCTACATAGTGTTTTTTTGTTTCATGTCTCTCTGACATTCCTACCGGAAGTTACAAGCAGTTTTGTCTGTGTTTTCTTCGTAGGAGCAGTTTTGTCTGTGTTTTATTCATAGGGGGCACTAGAGCGCAATTTTGAGTTTTGAGGTTAGGTTTTTTCATCAGATCGCAATTTTTGCCAGACCTGATGTGTGTGTCAAGTTTGGTGAGTTTAGAAGCATTTTAAGGGGGTCAAATAACAGCTCAAAGAGGCAAAAATGACATTTTTTAGGAAACTTTGCAGAGGGGTTCTTTGAAGGCGCATAAAATCAAAACCTGAGAACTTATCAAAACTCTGTTCTATACTTTTAATCAGAAGGGTTCAATCCCTCTCCTGTGCGAGATTGAAGCCAAAACAACAAACGCACTCAGAGGAGATAATGTTTGAAGAAAGGTGACCGGTTTTTACAAAACTTTTGTTTTGAAGGGGGGATTGCAAACTTCCTGTTGATTTTTGTTGGGGGTTGTCAATCTATGAAATGTAGGTCTAAGCGAGACCTACATAGAAGTATTTGTTTTATGTCTCTCCGACATTCTTACCGGAAGTTACAGGCAATTTTGTCTGTGTTTGCTTCCTAGGAGCAGTTTTTTCAGTGTTTTATTCAAAAGTAGCGCTAGAGCGCAATTTTCAGTTTTGGGGTTTGTTTTTTTCATTAGATCGCAATATTCGGCAGTCCTTATGTGTGCGCCAAGTTTCGTGACTTTTGAAGCATTTTAAAGGGGTCAAATTACAGCGCAAAGAGGCAAAAAATTGCATTTTTTGTGCAAATTTTATTTTGAAGGGGTTTTTGCCAACTTCCTGTAAATTTTTGCTGAAAGAAGTGATTGTATGAAAATTGGGTCTAAGTCAGACCTACATAGGAGTTTTTGTTTCATGTCGCTATGACATTCCTAACAGAAGTTACATGCAGTTTTGTCTGTAATTTTTTTCCTAGGTGGCGCTAGAGCGCAATTTTCATTTTGGGGGATTGGTTGCTTAATATGTTGGGAAGGTTTGCTGTACCGACGTGTGTGTCAAACTTGGTGAGTTTTGAAGCATGTTAAGGGGGTCAAATTACAGCGCGTAGGTGCGGAATAATAATAAAACACAGCAGTTTCAATAGGGTCCTTGGCCCATGGCAAAGGACTCCTATGGAGTCCTTTGCCATGGGCCTGCAGACCCTAATTAAGAAACCCTTAACAAATGCCAACATAAAAACTAAAAGGTTCTGTAGCAAATAAAAATTCGACTTAAAATAAATACCAACAAAATAAAACTAATAAATTCAGAGCCAGAAATGCCAACATAAAAACTAAATGTTCTGTAGCCTTTGTTTAAAATTACAGGTATTTGGCGCATTTAAATTCCTTACATTTTAAGTTACATTTTCTCAAAACTCGACAGTGCGCCTAATGTACGGAATAATTCTGGTTGTGCTTACCGACCTTGAAGCTATTCTATTTGGTACGTGGTGAAATGATAAGTGTGACCAGTAGATGGCAGTCACACATAAGAGATCGTGTAAACTGCAATATGACTCAAGTAAACAACACCAAAATGTTATATGTTCCATTGAAATTATAGAACATTACACACGGCGCTCAAAAATCTATCAACATGTTTTAGTAGGACTTTGGTAAGCTATGAAGCCGCACCGCTTGATGGATTGTACTGTGCTTCAACATACTAATATTACTATGGTGTGTGTATAAGGTAAGACATTAACAGATGTTTTGTTTCGAACATTTTCTTACCTTCTGGTACCTGCTGATCTTTATTTGGGATCTGTGTAAGTCCTAAAATATTGCGCGCATCCGCCTTAGTAGTCCTTGTCGAAACTTTGAAAAGTTCTTACTTATATCTGTCAGTAAACTCGCCTTGAAAGCGCAAAAACATACCGGTGTAGTGAGTTTACATTATGTGTGTTTAGTATTTCCTGTCAGCACTCTTATTTTGGTTCAGCTTCCTGTTTGTCTCCCTGAGTGCTTTGTTTCCCCTCAGCTGTGGCTGATTGGCACCTGACCACACCTGGTGTCAATCAGCCAGCTCTTATTTTACCTCCTTTGTTCCTCCAGTCAGTGCTGAATTATTGTCGCTCTTGTGTCGCTGCTACCTGTCGTGATTTGTCGACGTCATCATTACAGCTACTACCTGTCGTGCTACTACTTGTCCTTGTCGTTGTAGCGGTAAGCTGTTCCTGTTAGCTATTTGAAGATTGTTTTCTCCTAGCTTTTTGGTTTCGTGTTTTCTTGTTAGCCATTAGCTGTTTCCAGTTTTTCTGTTTCCTGCTAGATACCTGTTAGCTTCCACGCTAGGCCTTTTGTCTGTTATCCGCCCACGTGCGCGCTTTTGGTTTGAACCCTTTGTTTGGTTTTGTTATAGTTGTTTATACTAAAACCATGTTTTTCTCACTCCATGCCTGCCTCCTTCTCTGCATCTTGGGGTTCATCAACAACAAACTTTGACACACGCTACACCGCTACAACAAAAAAAACGGGGAAAAGACGCTGTCGAAGTGGAGGCACGAAAAATAAGACCGCCCACAAAACGGCGCATCCTGAAGAGACTGTCAGAAAGCGACTTGAAGATGATGTGTAAAACTTCATCTATGCAACGTTTTGACCAAAGTACCACCATTACATGTTATGTAGACCACAAGGAAGTATTTTACATTTAGAAAAAAAATAATAATAATATGAGTCCTTGAATGAACCTTATACCATATTTGCAAACCCTCCCGGATTTTCCGGGAGACTCCCGGAATTCAGCGCCTCTCCCGAAAACCTCCCGAAATTCAGCAGAAGCTGGAAGCCACGCCCCCCCCAGCTCAAACGTGCAGAGTTTGAAGCTTGAAAAGTAGGATTGCAGGCGGATCTGACAGCATTTAAAGTCATTTTTAAAAACAACTGCTCATCCTCCTCCTTTTCGGCCGGACGACTGCGGATAATTAAAGTAGGAAACACTCGGAGGCAGACGTTCATTAAGAGGGGCGGACTCACCGGCTCTCAGTCATGTTTCCGTCACACAGGGGAAGTCAAGTCCCGCGGGAAGTGAAGAAATCCTTCAGGATAAACGTTTTGTTTGTCATAGGTCTTGCGCTCACAAGATCTATGACAGCACGTCCAAGGGCGCAGCTAATCAGGTGGGGCACGACACACAGCCCGCAAGTGGCGGGGGAGAGGAGCCACGAGGCGGGAAAGGAAGGCGGGTGAAAAAGCTGACTGGGACGTCGAAAAAACAACGTCGAAGTTGATCATATCAGTGGGAGACGGGCAAAGATCCAACAGTGTTTGGCGGTCATACACAAACAGTGAGCTGACAGAGACGAAAATGGACGCAAACAACACAAAAACCAACATAGCTGACAGCGAGAGACGGCAGGGCAAAGCACATACTGGCGCCGTCTTCTGGAAACTCAGAAGTGACGTTACTCAAATAGTGAAAGGTAAGTGTTGGTTTTTTTTTTTTTAGTAACCAGCCAGCACAGTACAGTTAGTAGAACAACTGTGTTTTTATTACTGTGTATTTGATAGGTGTCGTCTGAAATTCAACTATTTATATACTTAATAAAATAAATATATATAGCTAGAATTGACTGAAAGTTAAGTATTTCATACATATATATAACTATACATATATAACTGTATATATATAAAATATATATGAAATACTCGAGTTGGTGAATTGGCTGTAAATATACACCCCTACCCTCTTAACCACGCCCCCAAACCACGCCTCCGCCCCACCCCCCGGAGGTCTCAATGTTTGCAAGTATGCCTTATACTCCCTTTGGTGCGCCTTATATATGAAACAGATCAAACAGACAATTAATTGAAAGTGCGCCTTATAATCCAGTGTGCCCTATAGTGCTATAAAATATGGTAATCAATATTACTAATAATGCTAATAATAAAATCATTAATTATTTGTAATTATTTTTTTCATTCTTGAGTGACAGTGAAAAGCATCCCAAAATGCACGAGATGAATTAAACACATTTGTCAAAGTCACTCATTAAAGAGGCGGTGGGCGGAGGAATCCATTTGATTGGCTGAACCACAACTGATTGTTTACCCAATCTTGGCACAAAAACCTAGACAGGCGTCAAGTTAGAAGGTGTAAGGCTGGAAAAGTAATGGTGGGAGTTAAACATCTCAGTCACTCAGTCTCAATTTGGACAGGGAGGAGGAGGAGGCAAGACTTTTTAACGCCTGCAGGCTGGTTGCAGAATGTCGGCGACGGTCGAGCTGGTAAGAGCCTCGCCGTAGACGGCAGGAGTGAGACACAAGGTTCTTGATAGATGGCTGAACTTTGTCTTTGACCCAAAGGGAAAACGACACACAATGTAAACTGAGTGCAGGCGCGACTGAAGTGGACTTCATAAAGAGAGATTAAAGTTCACTTATCATCTTGAAGGGCTCTGGGCCTTTACCTCTTTTTTTTTATTTCATTCGGCACCAACTGGTCTATGTACTTACTCGTGAACCATGAGAACCGTGTTTCTTTTGATGCACAAGCAGAAGCACAAGCGTAGTCCGATTGACAACTGGACTACAAGAAATTAGTCTATCCATACATTTACTTCTGCTTATCTGAGGGGATCCTGAAGTGTTTCCAGGTAATCTGGGAGACAAAGTCTTCCCAACATGTCCTGGGTCTTCCCCGTGGCCTCCTGCCGGTCCCTAAACACCTCCCTCGGGACCCGTTCGGGTGGCATCCTGACCAGATGCCCAAACCACCTCATCTGGATCCTCTCCATGTGGAGGAGAAGCGGCTTTACTTTGAGTTCCTCCCGGATGGCAGAGCTTCTCACCCTATCTCTAAGCGAGAGTCCCAGTACCCAGTGGAGGAAACTCGTTTACCCGTGATCTTGTCCTTTCGGTCATAACCCAAAGCTCATGACCATAGGTGAGGATGGGAAAGTACATCGACTGGTAAATTGCGAGCTTTGCCTTCCGGTTCAGCTCCTTCTTCACCACAACGGATTGATACAGCGTCTTCAGTAATGAAGACACCTGTCCGATCCGCCTGTCAATCTCACCATCCACTCTTGCCTCACTCGTGAACAAGACTCTGAGTTAATCGAACTCCTCCACTTGGAGCAGGGTCTCCTCAGTTCGGCCGCTTGTACCCGTGATCTTGTCCTTTCGGTCATAACCCAAAGCTCATGACCATAGGGGATGATGGGAACGTAGATCGACCGGTAAATTGGGAGTTTTGCCTTCCGGCTCAGCTCCTTCTTCACCACAACAGATCGATACATTGTCCACATTACTGAAGACACCGCACCGATCCGCCTGTCGATCTCACGATCCACTCTTCCCTCACTCGTGAACAAGACTCCTAGGTACTTGAACTCCTCCACTTGGAGCGGGGTCTCCTCAGTTCGGCCGCTTGTACCCGTGATCTTGTCCTTTCAGTCATAACCCAAAGCTCATGACCATAGGTGAGGATGGGAACGTAGAACGACCGGTAAATTGGGAGTTTTGCCTTCTGGCTCAGCTCCTTCTTCACCACAACGGATCGACACAGCGTCCGCATTACTGAAGACGTTGCACCAATCCACCTGCCGATCGCACCATCCACTCTTCCCTCACTCGTGAACAAGACTCCGAGGTACTTGAACTCCTCCCCAACCCGGAGATAGCACTCCACCCTTTCCCGGACGAGAACCATGGACTCGGACTTGAAGGTGCTGATTCTCATCCCAGTCGCTTCACACTCGGCTGCGAACCGATCCAGTGAGAGCTGAAGATCCTGGCCAGTTGAAGCCATCAGGACCACATCGTCTGCAAAAAGCAGGGACCTAATCCTGCAGCCACCAAACCGGATCCCCTCATCGCCCTGACTGCGCCTAGAAATTCTGTCCATAAAAGTTATGAACGGAATCGGTGACACAGGGCAGCCTTGGCGGAGTCCAACCCTCACTGGAAACGGGTCCGACTTACTGCCGGCAATGCGGACCAAGCTCTGGCACCGATCATACAGGGAGAGGACCGCCACAATCAGACAATCCGATACCCCATACTCTCTGAGCACAGCCAGAAGTTCCCTCCAGTTTACCTTACCACGCAATGGGTCTGCTAAGATCCGCTTTGCGGTTGGAATTCGAGGCCGCCGATTTGTGACAATCTGGTTGCTTTATTATTAGTTTTGCAGGACACGACCGGACCCATTCATCACTTTACTGCGCAGTGCATGTGCACGCTCCACTCTCTCTCTGTACTCGCCCACTCACTCACTGACGTCACTCAGACAACACGTTTACATTCTCAAAAACACTCAAGCTGTATGCTACTCTCTTAAGTTCACAGCTCCTCTGTTGTGCACATATATATACATAATATAGTGATATATAACCTGTATATACATCACATGTAGATATATAACCTTATAGTATGTATATGTGTTTTGCCATTGAAGTTTTTTCCCACTCCAGACTGGGCCCCTAGTGTATATAATATGTAGATATATAACCTGTATATAGACATGCAGCAGATATATACACACACACACACACACACACGGATCCCAAAAAAATATACGCCATCCAACGCCCTTGACGCAAATGGGCAGCGCCTGAAGAGCTGCGGCCAGCCACCGTAGCCCCCACCCTCCCCCCCTCTGTTGCGAATCTCGAGATGTACATTGTAATATGTATATGTGTTTTGTTATGGAAGATTTTTCCCACTCCAGACTGGGCCCCTAGTGTATATACATAATATGTAGATTTATATCCTGTATATACAAACCCCGTTTCCATATAAACGGAATACAATGATTTGCAAATCATTTTCAACCCATATTCAGTTGAATATGCTACAAAGACAACATATTTGATGTTCAAACTGATAAACATTTTTTTTTTTGCAAATAATCATTAACTTTAGAATTTGATGCCAGCAACACGTGACAAAGAAGTTGGGAAAGGTGGCAATAAATACTGATAAAGTTGAGGAATGCTCATCAAACACTTATATGGAACATCCCACAGGTGTGCAGGCTCATTGGGAACAGGTGGGTGCCATGATTGGGTATAAAAGCAGCTTCCATTAAATGCTAAGTAATTCACAAACAAGGATGGGGCGAGGGTCACCACTTTGTTAGCAAATTGTCGAACAGTTTTAGAACAACATTTCTCAACGAGCTATTGCAAGGAATTTGGGGATTTTACCATCTACGGTACGTAAAATCATCAAAAAGTTCAGAGAATCTGGAGAAATCACTGCACGTAAGCGATGATATTACGGACCTTTGATCCCTCAGGCGGTACTGCGTCAAAAACCGACATCAGTGTGTAAAGGATATCACCACATGGGCTCAGGAACACTTCATAAAACCACTGTCAGTAACTACAGTTGGTCGCTACATCTGTAAGTGCAAGTTAAAACTGTATTATGCAAAGCCAAACCCATTCATCAACAATATCCTGAAACGCCGCCGGCTTGGCTGGGCCCGAGCTCACCTAAGATGGACTGATGCAAAGTGGAAAAGTGTTCTGACGAGTCCACATGTCGAGTTATATTTGGAAACAGAGGACGTGGTGTCCTCCGGAACAAAGAGGAAAATAACCATTTGGATTGTTATAGGTGAAAAGTTCAAAAGCCAGCATCTGTGATGGTATGGGGGTGCATTAGTGCCCAAGGCATGGGTAACTTACACATCTGAGAAGGCACCATTAATGCTGAAAGGTCCATACAGGTTTTGGAGCAACATATGTTGACACCCAAGCAACGTAATCATGGACGCCCCTGCTTATTTCAGCAAGACAAGTGTTACAACAGCGTGGCTTCATAAAAAAAAGAGTGCGGGTACTTTCCTGGCCCGCCTGCAGTCCAGACCTGTCTCCCATCGAAAATGTGTGGCACATTATGAAGCGTAAAATACGACAGCGGAGACCCTGGACTGTTGAACGACTGAAGCTCTACATAAAACAAGAATGGGAAAGAATTCCACTTTCAAAGCTTCAACAATTAGTTTCCTCAGTTCCCAAACGTTTATTGAGTGTTGTTAAAAGAAAAGGTGATGTAACACAGTGGTGAACATGCCCTTTCCCAACTACGTTGGCACGTGCTGCAGACATGAAATTCTAAGTTATTTATTATTTGCAAAAAAGAAAAAGTTTATGAGTTTGAACATCAAATATGTTGTCTTTGTAGTGCATTCAACTGAATATGGGTTGAAAAGGATTTGCAAATCATTGTATTCTGTTTATATTTACATCTAACACAATTTCCCAACTCATATGGAAACGGGGTTTGTACATATGTAGATATAGAACCTGTATATACATAATATGTATATACAGGCAGACTATATGTAATATGGAACATTTTTCTTCGAGTGGAACAAAAACAACACAATGTGTTTAATGCCCTTTAATTTATATTTTAACCTTCTAAAATTGTTCGTTGAGTGCAATAGGAAACATGTTTATTGTATTGCAAGATGTTGTACTCTCGTTTCTTCAAAATAGCCACCCTTTGGGCTGATTACCGCTTTGCACACTCGTGGCATTCTCTCGATGAGCTTTAAGAGACAACGCTCATCGAGACGATGCCAACATGTTTTCAGTCATTTCACCTTTTTTTTTGTGAAGTACATAACTCCACATGTGTTCATTCATAGTTTTGATGTGACAATCTACAATGTTAATAGTCATGAAAATAAAAATGCATTGAATGAGGAGAAGGTGTGTCCAAACTTTTGGCCTGTACTGTATATATATATGCAGCTTATAGTCTGGTACGGCTAATATAATAGAATACAATAGAATGGAATAGAATAGAATAGAAAGTACTTTTTTGATTCCTAGGGGAAATTCAACACCACAGTTTGCTTACAATAGACAATAAATACAGTCTATTATACAACATTATTCACATGTGAATAACATAAATACAGTCTATTAGACAGTCTTAGTCACATATGAATAACATAAACAGTCTATTATACAGTATTATTCACATGTGAATTATATAAATACAGTCTATTGTACATCATTATTCACGTGTGAACAATGTAAATACAGTCTATTATACAGCATTATTCACATGTGAATAACATAAATAGTCTATAATACAGTATTATTCACATGTGAATAATATAAATACAGTCTATTACACGGCATTATTCACATATGAATAACATAAATAGTCTATTATACAGCATTATTCACATGTGAATAATACAATCTATTATGCAGTATTATTCACATGTAAATAATATAAATACAGTCTATTACACGGCATTATTCACATGTGAATAACATAAATAGTCTATAATACAGTATTATTCACATGTGAATAATATAAATACAGTCCATAATAAAGCACTATTCACATGTGAATAATATAAATACAGTCTATTACACGGCATTATTCACATATGAATAACATAAATAGTCTATTATATAGCATTATTCACATGTGAACAGTATAAATACAGTCTATTATACAGCATTGTTCACATGTGAATAATATAAATAGTCTATTATACAGCATTATTCACGTTAATTAGAGAACATGCTGTCTATTATACAGCATTATTCAGATGTGAATAACATAAATACAGTCCATAATACAGCATTATTCACATGTGAATAACAAATAGTCTATTATACAGCTTTTTTCATATGTGAATAACATAAATACAGTCTAGTATACAGGCATTATTCACATATGAAATAACGTAAGTCCAGTCTATTATACAGCATTATTCAAATGTAAATAATATAATTACAGACTATTATACAGCATTTTTCAGATGTGAATAATATATTCTATTATACATCATTATTCACGTGAATTAGAGAGCATGCTGTCTATTATATAGCATTATTCACATGTGAATAACATAAATACACTATTATAAAGCATTATTCACATATGAAATAACATACGTACAGTCTATTATACAGCATTATTCACATGTGAATAATATAGATACAGACTATTATACAGCATTTTCCTCATGTGAATAATATAGTCTATTATACATCATTATTCACGTGAATTAGAGAGCATGCTGTCTATTATACAGCATTATTCAGATGTGAATAACATAAATACAGTCCATAATACAGCATCATTCACATGTGAATAACAAATAGTCTATTATACAGCATTTTTCACAAGTGAATAATATAGTCTATTATACATCATTATTCACGTGAATTAGAGAGCATGCTGTCTATTATACAGCATTATTCACATGTAATATAGATACAGACTATCATACAGCATTTTTCACATGTGAATAATATAGTCTATTATACATTATTATTCACATGAATTAAAGAGCATGCTGTCTATTATACAGCATTATTCAGATGTGAATAACATAAATACAGTCCATAATACAGCATCATTCACATGTGAATAACAAATAGTTTATTATACAGCATTTTTCACATGTGAATAATATAGTCTATTATACATCATTATTCATGTGAACCAGAGAACATGCTGTCTATTATACAGCATTATTCACATGTGAAAAACATAAATACAGTTTATTATACAGCATTATTCAGATGTGAATAACATAAATACAGTCCATAATACAGCATCATTCACATGTGAATAACAAATAGTCTATTATACAGCATTTTTCACAAGTGAATAATATAGTCTATTATACATCATTATTCACGTGAATTAGAGAGCATGCTGTCTATTATACAGCATTATTCACATGTAATATAGATACAGACTATCATACAGCATTTTTCACATGTGAATAATATAGTCTATTATACATTATTATTCACATGAATTAAAGAGCATGCTGTCTATTATACAGCATTATTCAGATGTGAATAACATAAATACAGTCCATAATACAGCATCATTCACATGTGAATAACAAATAGTTTATTATACAGCATTTTTCACATGTGAATAATATAGTCTATTATACATCATTATTCATGTGAACCAGAGAACATGCTGTCTATTATACAGCATTATTCACATGTGAAAAACATAAATACAGTTTATTATACAGCATTTTTCACATGTGAATAATATAGTCTATTATACAGCATTATTCACATGTGAATAACATAAATACAGTTTATTATACAGAAAATGTTTTTCTTAAAATTTAGCGGGTGTGGCTTATACACCGATGCGCTTTACAGTCTTCAAAAGATTTTTCCTTGCGTCAGGCTGTGAGGCTACAGCGCTAAAAGATGCGCTCACTGTTCAAAGCGTCATCCAAATAAAGATATATTAGATGGCATTAAGTGGCTCATGTCCTCACGCGATGGTACATTTGAGGTGTGCAGAAAGCAAACAGGAGCAAAGAAGTGTTTTATGCGAGTGACAATGAGTGGGGGGGATTTTGGCAGATTAGATTTTTTTCGAGTCAGATCAAGCAGAACGTCAGATTTCCTCGCGGGAGGAGAAAACCTTGGCATGCTCCCGGCTCTCTCCATTATGTTCCCTGCCTTTTTTTTATTTAGCTCTTCTTTTAACACGCGGATAATCTCCTTCCAATGACACCATGCTGTTGATAGCAGAGAGGCGTATTGTCCTCCTTTCATGCGTCCTGATAAAAGACACAGAGACGCCGGGATATAGTGGCCAGGACCATTACACCGCCTCATCTCCATAACACTTCCATTCATCCGAGCACCTTTCAGGACCGCAGGCGGCAGCCGGCCTGCAGGAAGAAGAAGCTGAATGCATGTTTCGACTCACCCGCGACGCGGCTGATGTGCCGAATCGGGGCAGTGGGCAGAATGGCTTTGTTCCTGCTCTCATGGACACACACCTGTTGTTGTTGACTCTGGACTGACTGGCGACAGCACCGTACCAAGGCCGCGGACTATAGACATGCGCCAGGCTTACACACATACATGCATCCACAAAAAAAATACGCCACACACACATACCTAGATACTGAAGAGCTGCAGCCTGCCACTGTGGCCCCCCACTCCCTCCCCTCTGTAGCAAGTCTCGAGATGTACGTTGTAATATGTATATATGCTTTGCTATGGAGGTTTTTTCCCAGTCTAGATTGTATTTTTTTACTCATCCTTCCCCAGCGTTCACCTTTTTTCCCCCAATCATTTATGGGATTCTGTAACCCTGTACACTGTTTGTTTGTCTCATCTTGAACGGGTTTGTGGTGAAAACAAAGTTTCCGTTGTACTTGTGTAGTGACAATAAAGACCTACCTACCTACCAAGAACCCTGTTTTCGTTCTACTGGCCGCCGAGGAGGAATTAGAGCTGGCGTTAGTTTTACGTAGTCTCTTTTAAATCCAAAAGCTATAACCATCTGTTTGAGTCACTACAGAAGTTGACGCCAGCAGAACTAGGGACAGATTTGTTTTAATACGCCACAAACACATACCCTTCCCACTATCCAACACCTTTGACGCGAATGGGCAGCGCCTGAAGAGCTGCAGCCTGCCACTGTGGCCCCCCACTCCCTCCCCTCTGTTGCAAGTCTCGAGATGTACGTTGTAATTCGTATATGTGCTTTGCAATGGAGGATTTTTCCCGGTCTAGATTGTATTTTTTTACTCATCCTTCCCCAACGTTTACCGTTTTTCCCAATCTTTTACAGGGTGCCTTGTGGCGACCCATCAGCGTTCCTGTTCTGTAACTCTGTACACTGTTTGTTTGTCTCATCTTGAACGGGTTTGTGCTGAAAACAAAGTTTCTTTGTACTTGTGCAATGACAATAAAGATCTACCTACCTCCCAATATCCCTGTTTTCGTTCTACTCGCCGCCGAGGAAGAACTAGAGCTGGCGTTAGTTTTACGTGGTCACTTTTAAATCCAAAAGCTATAACCATGTGTTTGAGTCACTCCGGAAGTTGACGCCAGCAGAACTAAGGACAGATTTGTTTTACACTCCACACATACCCCACCCCTCATTTAACGCCTTTGACACGATTGGGCAGCCCCTGAAGAGCTGCAGCCTGCCACCAAGGCCCCCCACTCCCCCCCCTCTGTTGCTAGTCTCGAGATGTACGTTGTAATATCCATACATGCTTTGATATGGAGGTTTTTTCCCCTTAGGAGCCCAGTTTAGATTGTATTTTTTTACTCATCCTTCCACAAATGTACCTTTTGTCTCCATCTTTTACAAGGCGCCTTGTGGCGACCCATCAGCGTTCCTGTTCTGTAACCCTGTACACTGTTTGTTGTCTCATCTTGAACGAGTTTGTGCTGAAAACAAAGTTTTGTTGTACTTGTGCAATGACGATAAAGACCTACCTACCTACCTTTGTTGTCGGCAACAGAGAACCCTGTTTTCGTTCTATTCGCCGCCAAGGAAGAATTAGAGCTGGAGTTAGTTTTACGTGGTCACTTTTAAATCCAAAAGCTATAACCATCTGTTTGAGTCGCTCCACAAGTTGACGCCAGCAGAATTAGGCACATATTTTTTTTTTTATACGCCACACAAATAAACCCCACCCCACATCCAACGCCTTTGACACGAATGGGCAGCGTCTGAAGAGCTGCAGCCTGCCACTGTGGCCCCAAACTCCCTCCCCTCTGTTGCTAGTCTCGAGATGTACGTTGTAATTCGTATATGTGCTTTGCTATGGAGGTTTTTTCTCAGTCTAGATTGTATTTTTTTACTCATCCTTCCCCAGCGTTTACCTTTTACCCAATCTTTTACGGGGCGCCTTGGGACGACCCATCAACGTTCCTGTTCTGTAACCCTGTACACTGTTTGTTTGTCTCATCTTGAACGGGTTTGTGCTCAAAACAAAGTTTTGTTGTACTTGTGCAATGACGAAAAAGACCTACCTACTTACCTTTGTTGTCGGCAACAGAGAACCCTGTTTTCGTTCTATTCACCGCCATGGACGAATTAGAGATGGCGTTAGTTTTATATGGTCACTTTTAAATCCAAAAGCTATAACCATCTGCTTGAGTCGCCCCAATATTTTACGCCAGCAGAACTAGGGACAGATTTGTTTTTATAAGCCACAAACACATACCCCACCCACTATCCAACACCTTTGACGCGAATGGGCTATGCCTGAAGAGCTGCAGCCTGCCACTGTGGCCCCCCACTCCCTCCCCTCTGTTGCTAGTCTCGAGATGTACATTGTAATATCTATACGTGCTTTGCTATGGAGGTTTTTTGCCAGTCGAGAATGTATTTTTTTACTCATCCTTCCCCAGCGCTTACCTTTTTTCCCCAATCATTTATGGGATTCTGTAACCCTGTACACGGTTTCTTTGTCTCATCTTGAACGGGTTTGTGCTGAAAACAAAGTTTCGCTGTACATGTGCAATGACAATAAAGACCTATCTAGGTTTGTTGTCGGCAACAAGGAACCCTGTTTTCGTTCTATTCGCCGCCAAGGAAGAATTAGAGCTGGCGTTAGTTTTACGTAGTCTCTTTTAAATCCAAAAGCTATAACCATCTGTTTGAGTTGCTCCAGAAGTTGACGCCAGCAGAATTAGGCACATATATATTTTTTTTATACGCCACACAAATAAACCCCACCCCACATCCAACGCCTTTGACCCGAATGGGCAGCGTCTGAAGAGCTGCAGCCTGCCACTGTGGCCCCGAACTCCCTCCCCTCTGTTGCTAGTCTCGAGATGTACGTTGTAATTCGTATATGTGCTTTGCTATGGAGGTTTTTTCTCAGTCTAGACTGTATTTTTTTACTCATCCTTCCCCAGCGTTTACCTTTTTACCCAATCTTTTACGGGGCACCTTGGGACAACCCATCAGCCTTCCTGTTCTGTAACTCTGTCCACTGTTTTTTTGTCTCATCTTGAACGGGTTTGTGCTGAAAACAAAGTTTTGTTGTACTTGTGCAAGGACAATAAAGACCTACCTACCTACCTTTGTTGTCGGCAACAAGGAACCTTGTTTTCATTCAACTTGCCGCCATGGAAGAATTAGAGATAGCGTTAGTTTTACGTAGTCTCTTTTAAATCCAAAAGCTATAACCATCTGTTTGAGTTGCTCCAGAAGTTGACGCCAGCAGAATTAGGCACATATATATTTTTTTTATACGCCACACAAATAAACCCCACCCCACATCCAACGCCTTTGACCCGAATGGGCAGCGTCTGAAGAGCTGCAGCCTGCCACTGTGGCCCCGAACTCCCTCCCCTCTGTTGCTAGTCTCGAGATGTACGTTGTAATTCGTATATGTGCTTTGCTATGGAGGTTTTTTCTCAGTCTAGACTGTATTTTTTTACTCATCCTTCCCCAGCGTTTACCTTTTTACCCAATCTTTTACGGGGCACCTTGGGACAACCCATCAGCGTTCCTGTTCTGTAACTCTGTCCACTGTTTTTTTGTCTCATCTTGAACGGGTTTGTGCTGAAAACAAAGTTTTGTTGTACTTGTGCAAGGACAATAAAGACCTACCTACCTACCTTTGTTGTCGGCAACAAGGAACCTTGTTTTCATTCAACTTGCCGCCATGGAAGAATTAGAGATAGCGTTAGTTTTAAGTGGTCACTTTTAAATCCAAAAGTTATAACCATCTGCTTGAGTCGCTCCAGAAGTTTACGCCAGCAGAACTAGGGACAGATTTGTTTTTATATGCCAAAAACACATACCCTTCCCACTAGCCAACACCTTTGACGCGAATGGGCAGCGCCTGAAGAGCTGCAGCCTGCCACTGTGGCCCCCACTCCCTCCCCTCTGTAGCAAGTCTCGAGATGTACGTTGTAATATCTATACATGCTTTGCTATGGAGGTTTGTTGCCAGTCTAGATTGTATTTTTTTACTCATCCTTGGCCACTTTTAAATCCAAAAGCTACAACCGTCTGTTTGAGTCGCTCCAGAAGTTCACGCCAGCTGAACTAGGGACAGATTTTCATAAATTTTTTTTCAGTGTATTGAAGTTAGCGGCCTTATCTCTGCCGCACTCATGCAGAACTTGGTCAGGCTAGCGGTTATCGCAACTGAATATTAATGTTACTTAATTATCCTGCAGGGACGATATCAGGCCAAACATCACTGATGGGAAGGCTTGACTTGCTGGAGTGTTCTGTGGAGGATTTTAACGCTTCATCCTTCATGGCAGGACAGAATTGGGGGTATTAAAAAACAAACAAACAAGGCAAATGAAGGCTTTTGAGTTATGGTACGACAGTTTAAGTGTGGAACTGTGTGCAATGCTATTAAGGATGGTCGTTATCTCACCCATCATTTTTGGGTCAATATTAGGAATTATGGCATCACATTATAGTTGCAAGATGGAGACAATATCACCACAGCTGTTGAATGTACTCTAAACAAAAAACGCCGTGTTGATACAAATAGACAGTAACGATACCAGGTAATTAAAAAAACCAGTGAACTTGGCCTATTGTGTAAATGGTAAATAAAAACAGAATGATTTGCAAAACCTTTTCCACCTATATTCAATTGAATAGACTGCAAAGATAAAATATTTAAAGAACTGGTAAACTTTATTTCTTATGCAAATATTAGCTCATTTGGAGTTTGATGCCTGCCACATGTTGCTAAAACGCTGGCACAAGTGGCAAAAAAAGATGTTGAGGAATGCTCATCAAACACTTATTTGGAACATCCCAGGTGAACAGGCTAATTGGGAACAGGTGGGTGCCATGATTGGGTATAAAAGCAGCTTCCATGAAATGCTCAGTCATTCACAAAAAAAAGGATGGAGGCGAGAGTCCCCACTTTGTCGAAAAATGCGTGAGAAAAAGTTAAAGTTAAAGTACCAATGATTGTCACACACACACTAGGTGTGGTGAAATTTGTCCTCTGCATTTGACCCGTCCCCTTGATCACCCCCTGGGAGATGAGGGGAGCAGTGGGCAACAGCGGTGCCGCGCCTGGGAATCATTTATGGTGATTTAACCCCCAATTCCAACCCTTGATGCTGAGTGCCAAGCAGGGAGGTGCTAAGTCCCATTTTTTATAGTCTTTGGTATGACTCGGCCGGGGTTTGAACTCCCAACCTACCGATCTCAGGGCGGACACTCTAACCACTTGGCCACTGAGTAGGTGAAAATTGTCAAACAGTTTAAGAACAACATTTCTCTATGAGCTATAACAAGGAATTTAGGGATTTCACAGTATTTGGTCCGTAAAGTCATCAAAAAGTTCAGGGAATCTGTAGAAATCACTACACGTAAGCAGCAAAGCCAAAAACCAACATTGAATGCTTCGATCCCTCAGGCGGTAATGCATCAAAAACCGACATCATCGTGTAATGGATATCACCACATGGGCTCAGGAACACTTCAAAAAAACACTTTTAGTAACTACAATTGGTCGCTACATCTGCAAATGCAAGTTAAAACTATACAATGCAAAGTGAAAGCCATTTATCAACAACACCCAGAAACACCGCCGGCTTCGCTGGGCCCGAGTTTAACTTTGATGGACTTACGCAAAGTGGAAAAGTGTTCTGTGGTCTGACGAGTCCACATTTCAATTTTTTGGGGAGGAACTGTGGCCATCGTGTCCTCCAGACCAAAGAAGAAAAGAACCATCCGGATTGTTATAGGCGCAAAGTTGAAAAGCCAGCATCCGTGATGGACTGGGGGGGAATTAGTGCCCAAGGCATGGGTAATTTACAAGTCTGTGAAGGCTCCATTACTGCTGAAAGGTACATACAGGTTTTGGAGCATCCAAGCAACGTTATAATGGACGCCCCTGCTTATTTCAGCAAGACAATGTCAAGCCACATGTTACTACAGCGTGGCTTCGTAGTAAAAGAGCAAGAGTACTAGACTGGCCTGCCTGTAGTCCAGACCTGTCTCCCATTGAAAATGTGTGGCGCATTATGAAGCCTAAAATCCCACAACGGAGACCCCGGACTGTTGAACAACTTAAGCTGCAAATCAGGCAAAAATGGGAAAGAATTCCACGTAAAAAGCTCAGTAAGATATTACAGCTTGTTGCTGAGATGTTATGACCTATATTGAGTAAAACATGCTTGAAACTATTTTTGTCCAAATGTCCAAAACACGCCCAGCAAAGGTGCACAGAAAGGCGGGGAAGAAGAGGGGAAAAGGCGGCCATAATGGTCCAAAGTCCCAATTTTGTCAAATGTACCTCCCCGGGTTCCAGTCCCAAGTCCCGGGATGCAAAAAAATGTCCATAACACACCCAGCAAAGTCCCACAGGGAGGGATGATAAAAGTTGGAAAAGTTGTCAAACGTCCCAAAAATGTTCAAAATACTTACCCAGGTTCCAGTCCCACTCCAACCCGGGTGAGATTTTTGAACATTTTACCCACTTTTTTCACTTTTCTCCCCGCCTTCCCGTCGGACTTTGCTGGGCGTGTTTTGGACATTTTGGGCATCCCAGCGGTGGGACTCGAACCTTGGTAGGTATTGTGAACTTTTTTGGGGACTTTAGCCGACTTTTCTCACTTTCGTCCCCCACTTCCCGTGGGACTTTGCTGGGTGCGTTTTGGACATTTTGGGCATCCCGGCGGTCGGACTCGAACCTTGGTAGGTATTGTGAACATTTTTGGGGACTTTAGCCGACTTTTCTCACTTTCGTCCTCCACTTCCCGTGGGACTTTGCTGGGTGCGTTTTGGACATTTTGGGCATCCCGGCGGTGGGACTCGAACCTTGGTAGGTATTGTGAACTTTTTTGGGGACTTAGCCGACTTTTCTCACTTTCGTCCTCCACTTCCTGTGGGACTTTGCTGGGTGCGTTTTGGACATTTTGGGCATCCCGGGACTTACGCGGCGGGCGGTGGGACTCGAACCTTGGTAGGTATTGTGAACATTTTTGGGGACTTTAGCCGACTTTTCTCATCGGCATAGCTCGGTTGGTAGAGTGGCCGTGCCAGCAACTCGAGGGTTGCAGGTTCGATTCCCGCTTCCGCCATCTTAGTCACTGCCGTTGTGTCCTTGGGCAAGACACTTTACCCACCTGCTGCCAGTGCCACCCACACTGGTTTAAATGTAACTTAGATATTGGGTTTCACTATGTAAAGCGCTTTGAGTCACTCGAGAAAAGCGCTATATAAATATAATTCACTTCAATTTTGTCCCCCACTTCCCGTGGGACTATGCTGGGTGCGTTTTGGACATTTTGGGCATCCCGGGACTTACGCTGCGGGCGGTGGGACTCGAACCTTGGTAGGTATTGTGAACATTTTTGGGGACTTTAGCCGACTTTTCTCACTTTCGTCCTCCACTTCCCGTGGGACTTTGCTGGGTGCGTTTTGGACATTTTGGGCATCCCGGCGGTGGGACTCGAACCTTGGTAGGTATTGTGAACATTTTTGGGGACTTTAGCCGACTTTTCTCACTTTCGTCCCCCACTTCCCGTGGGACTTTGCTGGGTGCGTTTTGGACATTTTGGGCATCCCGGCGGTGGTACTCAAACCTTGGTAGGTATTGTGAACTTTTTTGGGGACTTTAGCAGACTTTTCTCACTGTCGTCCCCCACTTCCCGTGGGACTTTGCTGGGTGCGTTTTGGACATTTTGGGCATCCCGGCGGTGGGACTCGAACCTTGGTAGGTATTGTGAACTTTTTTGGGGACTTTAGCCGACTTTTCTCACTTTCGTCCCCCACTTCCTGTGGGACTTTGCTGGGTGCGTTTTGGACATTTTGGGCATCCCAGGACTTACGCGGCCGGCGGTGGGACTCGAACCTTGGTAGGTATTGTGAACATTTTTGGGGACTTTAGCCGACTTTTCTCACTTTCGTCCCCCACTTCCCGTGGGACTTTGCTGGGCGTGTTTTGGACATTTTGGGCATCCCGGCGGTGGGACTCGAACCTTGGTAGGTATTGTGAACATTTTTGGGGACTTTAGCCGACTTTTCTCATCGGCATAGCTCGGTTGGTAGAGTGGCCGTGCCAGCAACTCGAGGGTTGCAGGTTCGATTCCCGCTTCCGCCATCCTAGTCACTGCCGTCGTGTCCTTGGGCAAGACACTTTACCCACCTGCTCCCAGTGCCACCCACACTGGTTTAAATGTAACTTAGATATTGGGTTTCACTATGTAAAGCGCTTTGAGTCACTCGAGAAAAGCGCTATATAAATATAATTCACTTCACTTCACTTTTGTCCCCCACTTCCCGTGGGACTTTGCTGGGCGCGTTTTGGACATTTTGGGCATCCCGGGACTTACGCGGCCGGCGGTGGGACTCGAACCTTGGTAGGTATTGTGAACATCTTTGGGGACTTTAGCTGACTTTTCTCACTTTTGTCCCCCACTTCCCGTGGGACTTTGCTGGGTGCGTTTTGGACATTTTCGGCATCCCGGGACTTGTGCGGCCAGACATGAGATTTTATGTAGAGTGTTTTACTTGTTTTAAGTTTTTTGGTCCTAAATGATCTCAGTAAGATATTACAGCTTGATGCTGAGATGTTATGACCTATATTGAGTAAAACATGGAATATCAAGTGTTGCTAAGCTGGGTCATTAACACTCACAAATATAAAACTACTTTTTTAAAGTAATACTTTGTTATTTCAAACATGTAAAAAAATAAATTTACATATGCATAAAAATAATAATGAATTAAGTTACGCTTATGACAACCCGACTCGGCCGGGGTTTGAACTCACGACCTACTGATCATAGGGCAGACACTAACCACAAGGCCTTATAATGACAAACACAGAAACATATAGCGCTTAATCACAAATGTCTCAAAGGGCTGCACAAGCCACAGCAACATCCTCTGCTCAGATCCCACATCAGGGCAAGGAAAAACTCAACCAAACCAAAGGTTGTGGTTAAAAGATACAAAGTTACACCAACATTAGCCATATTGATGATACTGTACACTGCAAGTTTGTAGCTATATTTGCATCCAGTCTTTCCCTCCACCCACATTTAATGCCAAACAAACACATACCAATCGAATGATTCAAGTTCCACCAGTGGTCAAAAGATGCGAAAGTCCCTCGTTTGTTCTGCACATTTTACCGACGATAGCGATGCTACGACAGAGATGTGTGGATGTCCTGCGACACTCAAAGCAGATGCATTTCCAACCATAAAGTCAACGAAATCACAAAGGTGAGTTTTGTTGGTGTTATTGACTTACGTGCTAATCAGACATATTTGGTCACGGCATGACTGCCTGCTAATCGATGTTAACATGCTATTTAGGCTAGCTGTATGTACATTTGTAGCATTTCCCTCCATCCACATTTAATGCCAAACAAACACTTACCAATCGACGGATTTAAGTTGCTCCAGTGGTCAAAAGATGCAATCGTTGGTTAGAAGGCGATCGCCGAATAGCTTCTATAGCTATAGCTATTGAGCGAATAGCTTCAATAGCTATTTGCTAAATAGCTTCAGTTTCTTCTTCAATTTCTTTTTCACTATCTGCCTCAGCACTCCAACTATCCGTTTCAATACATGCGTAATCTGTTGAATCGCTTAAGCCGCTGAAATCCGAGTCTGAATCCGAGCTATATCTTGCTGTTCTATCCGCCATGTTTGTTTGTATTGGCGTCACGTCAGATAGTGAAAATCAGGCACTTTAAAGCCTTTTTTCGGGATATTCCACGATAAGTAAAATTTTGAAAAAAATTTCGAAAAATAAAATAAGCCACTGGGAACTGATTTTTATTGGATTTAACCCTTCTGAAATTGTGATAATGTTCCCCTTTAAGGGTTTTGGTCCTAAATGATCCCAGTAAGATATTACAGCTTGTTGCTGAGATGTGATGACCTATATTGAGTAAAACATGGAATATCAAGTGTTGCAAAGCTGTGTCATCAACACTCACAAGTATAAAACTACTTTTTAAAAGTAATCATTTCTTGTGTAAAGCATGAAAATCCTGACTTTGACAAAATAGTTTCCTAAATAAAACCGATGACAGCCAAATGGACTTTGCTGTTTTATTTCCAATGAAACAATAGAAAATAGGTACTCATATAGTAGTACAGTTGGCACAGTACAGTAGACTGACAGTTACTATTTAAACATTTAACATTACTAACAATTTTGAACACAAATAGTTTATGCACATTCAGATAAATTCTTCAAAATTACAATGCGCACTAATTGGGGCTTCACGGTGGCAGAGGGGTTACTTTGTCTGCCTCACAATACGAAGGTCCTGCAGTCCTGGGTTCAATCCCAGGCTCGGGATCTTTCTGTGTGGAGTTCGCATGTAAAGACATGCACCTGGGGGTAGGCCCCTCCCACCTTCCAAAGACATGCACCTGGGGATAGGCCCCTCTCACTTCCAAAGACATGCACCTGGGGATAGGCCCCTCCCACCTTCCAAAGACATGCACCTGGGGATAGTTTGATTGGCAACACTAAATTGGCCCTAGTGTGTGAATGTTGTCTATCTGTGTTGGCCCTGCGATGAGGTGGCGACTTGTCCAGGGTGTACCGCGCCTTCCGCCCGATTGTAGCTGAGATGGGCGCCAGCGACCCCAAAGGGAATAAGCGGTAGAAAAAGGATGGATGGATGTGCACTAATTGACTGAAAGAGCAAGCACTTGGCGCGATGATGTCATGTTGTCGATGGAAAAATGCATTTTTAGACCGTATGATTTGCCTTTAAATGAGTTTTTAGTATGTTTGCTGGTTTCAAGAAATGTAATCGCATTATGTCAAGATAATGGCACTAGCATTTGCTTCATTTAAGAATATTTTTCAACATATTGAGCAAAAAGGTAAATTTTTTTTTTCACTATCAAGAAAAGTGCACTTGTTAGTGAGAATATTTTTATTTTAAGCTATTTTGGGGTTCATTGAGGGGAGCTAATTAGGGCCCGCATGGCCTATTGCCAAAGGACTCTAGCGAAATTTTTGAATAAAACACAGAAAAAACTGCTCCTAGGAAGAAAACACAAACAAAACTGCTTGTAACTTCCGGTAGGAATGTCGGAGAGACATGAAACAAAAACTTCTATGTAGGTCTCACTTAGACCTACATTTTAATAATTGACATCCTTCAGGAAAAATCAACAGGAAGTTGGCAATTACCCCTTCAAAACCCGTCACCTTTCTTCAAACGGTATCTCCTCTGAGCGTGTTTGTCGTTTCGGCTTCAAACTCGCACAGGAGAGAGTTTGAACCCTTCTGATTAAAAATATAGAACAGAGTTTTGATTACTGCTCCGGTTTTGATTTTACACGCCTTCAAAGATCAACTGCGCTGATGCGCTGCTGTTGTCTCAAGATGGCTACTACCACTGGACAAAATTATTGGGACCCTTAAAACTACCACTGGATAAAAGTATTGGGACCCTTAGGACTAACACTAGGCAAAAGTATTGGGACACTTATGGCTACCACTGGACAAAAGAATTGGGCCACTTAGGACTAACAGTAGACAATGACAATGTGAAATGAAATTAAATCTTTTTTGTCCTCAAAATTCTACACACAATACCCTATAATAATAGCAGCTACTATCCTTGCTTCTACCGCTTATCCGGGTTTGGGTCGCGGGGGCAGCAGCCAAAGGCGGGCCCGACCAACGCTGCTTGCAGCGTTAATTTTTCACGTGTTTTATTCTTTCTTTATTATTATTCCGCACCTTCGCACCCTAATTTGACCCCCTTAACATGCTTCAAAACTCACCAAATTTGACACACACATTGGTCTGGCAAACCTGCCCAATTTATTAAACAACCAAACCCCAAAAATCAAAATTGCTCTCTAGCGCCCCCTAGGAAGAAAAAAAAAACAGATTGCTTGTAATTTCCGTTAGGAATGTCGTAGAGACATGAAACAAAAACTTCTATGTAGGGCTGACCTAGACCTAGATTTCATAACTCTATCTTCTCGGGCAAAAATCAACAAACATTTTGCAAAAACCCTTCCGAAGCAAAATTTGCCTAAAAAATGCAATTTTGTCTCTTTGCGCTGTAATTTGACCCCTTTCAAATGCTTCAAAAAACTCACTAAACTTGGCACACACATCAGGACAGGTGAAAATTGCAATCTAGTAAAAAAAACAAACCCCAAAACTCAAAATTGCGCTCTAGCACAATTTTTGAATAAAACACAGAAGAAACTGCTCCTAGGAAGAAAACACAAACAAAACTGCTTGTAACTTCCGGTAGGAATGTCAGAGAGACATGAAACAAAATCTTCTATGTAGGTCTCACTTAGACCTACATTTTAATAATTGACATCCTTCAGCAAAAATCAACGGGAAGTTGGCAATTACCCCTTCAAAACAAAAGTTTTGTAAAAACCCGTCACCTTTCTTCAAACGGTATCTGCTCTGAGCGCGTTTGTCGTTTCGGCTTCAAACTGGCACAGGAGAGAGTTTGAACCCTTCTGATTAAAAGTATAGAACAGAGTTTTGATTACTGCTCCGGTTTTGATTTTATGACCCTTCAAAGATCAACTGCGCTGATGCTGCTGCGCTGCTGTTGTCTCAAGATGGCTACTACCACAGGACAAAAGTATTGGGACCCTTAGAACTACCACTGGATAAAAGTATTGGGACACTTAGGACTAACACTAGGCAAAAGTATTGGGACACTTATGGCTACCACTGGACAAAAGAATTGGGCCACTTAGGACTAACAGTAGACAATGACAAAGTAAAATGGAATTAAATCTTTTTTGTCCTCAAAATTCTACACACAATACCCTATAATAATAGTAGCTACTATCCATGCTTCTACCGCTTATCCAGGTTTGGGTCGCGGGGGCAGCAGCCAAAGGCGGGCCCGACCAACGCTGCTTGCAGCTTTAATTGTACTTGTATTGGAAAGTCTTGTTCTATTGGCAGATAATTTTGTTTACTTCAAATAAAACACCCCTCATTTTAATGTTTTCTTTCTTGTTTTTGAACACTGATTTTAGTGTATGCAAGAGTGTTGGCAATCACCTCCTATTATGTCAGCAAACAAAGCGGCGGTTTAACATTTTTGTATCGCTGATTCCGCTGTATTGTTTTCTGTTTAAGTATTTGTTTTGACTCGAGGCCGCTGCCGGGGAAAGCAATCTAGTTTGTCCGGGTGTTTTTCTCTCACGTCTTGGTGTCCATGATTGACAGTTTAGCTTGTCGGCTGTGGAGGGAAAATGAAGGCGAGCGGCGACCTTTTTCCCCTCCGATGCTCACCTGAGCCGAGGTCTCGCCTCCTTGGAGTCTTGGCGACTTGTCCAGGGAGCCCTTTTTGGAATTTTTCAATTCAATAATTATCGGTGGGATGTAGGAATGGGAGATATGTTCTAAAAATATATATTATAATGTGTATTGCAGCCTCCTGTGCTGTAACTAATAATAGAAGCATTTCAAAACCAGTTACAAAGGCTCCTAATTTGGCTGCGGTCGTATGCAATAACATGACATCATACATCCAATCCACTTTATTTATATAGCATATTATACAAACCCCGTTTCCATATGAGTTGGGAAGTTTGTGTTAGATGTAAATATAAACGGAATACAATGATTTGCAAATCCTTTTCAACCCATATTCAGTTGAATATGCTACAAAGACAGCATATTTGATGTTCAAACATCATAAACTTAATTTTTTCTTTGCAAATAATAATTCACTTAGAATTTTATGGCTGCAACAAGTGCCAAAGTAGTTGGGAAAGGGCATGTTCACCACTGTGTTACATCATCTCAAACGTTTGGGAACTGACGAAACTAATTGTTGAAGCTTTGAAAGTGGAATTCTTTCCCATTCTTAATTTTTGTGTACATTTTCAGTCGTTCAACAGTCCGGGGTCTCCGCTGTCGTATTTTACGCTTCATAACGCGCCACACATTTTCCAGGGGAGACAGGTCTGGACTGCAGGCGGGCCAGGAAAGTACCCGCACTCTTTTTTACGCCGTTGTAACACGTGCTGAATGTGGCTTGGCATTGTCTTGCTGAAATAAGCAGGGGCGTCCATGAAAAAGACGGCGCTTAGATGGCAGCATATGTTGTTTCAAAACCTGTATGTACCTTTCAGCATTAATGGTGCCTTCAAAGATGTGTAAATTAGCCATTCCTTGGGTACTAATGCAACCCCATACCATCACAGATGCCGGCCTTTAAACTTTCTTCAATAACAGTCTGGATGGTTCGCTTCCCCTTTGGTCCGGATGACACAATGTTGAATATTTCCAAAAACTATTTGAATTGTGGACTCGTCAGACCACGGAACCCTTTTCCACTTTGCATCAGTCCATCTAAGATGATCTCGGGCCCAGAGAAACCAGTTGCGTTTCTGGATGTTGTTGATGAATGGCTTTTGCTTTGCATAATAGAGCTTCAACTTGCACTTACAGATGTAGCGACCAACTGGATTTAGTGACAGTGGTTTTCTGAAGTGTTCCTGAGCCCATGTGGTGATATCCTTTAGAGATTGATGTTAGTTTTTGATACAGTGCCGTCTCAGGGATCGAAGGTCACGGTCATTCAATGTTGGTTTCCGGCCATGCCGCTTACATGGAGTGATTTCTCCGGATTCTCTGAATCTTTTGATAATATTATGGGGCGTAGATGTTGAGATCCCTAAATGTCTTGCAATTGCTCTTTGAGAAGCGTTGTTCTTAAACTGTTTGACTATTTGCTCACGCAGTTGTGGACAAAGGGGTGTACCTCGCCCCATCCTTTCTTGTGAAAGACTGAGCATTTTTTGGGAAGCTGTTTTTATAGCCAATCATGGCACCCACCTGTTCACAATCAGCCTGCACACCTGTGGGATGTTCCATATAAGTGTTTGATGAGCATTCCTCAACTTTATCAGTATTTTTTGCCACCTTTCCCAACTTCTTTGTCACGTGTTGCTGGCATCAAATTCTAAAGTTAATGATTATTTGCAAAAAAAGACATGTTTATCAGTTTGAACATCAAATATGTTGTCTTTGTAGCATATTCAACTGAATATGGGTTGAAAAGGATTTGCAAATCATTGTATTCCGTTTATATTTATGTTTAATACAATTTCCCAACTCATATGGAAACGGGGTTTGTTCAAGTATTCTGACAGTATTAGTCCAAGCAAAGTCATCGAGAGCCTTGCAGTCCGTGTTTCCAGAGTGTCATTTAACGCACCGCCCTGCTATAAAAGCTCTACTCCAAAACAATCAAGGGTAACATGGCGCTTACTTACCAGAATCCCTCTGTAGTTCCGTACGGAGCAAAGCTCAAAAAATCCTTGTGATTGCATCAGTTGATACAAGTTGTTTGTGCGTTCTTTGGATACGACAAGAATGTCAGCGCTTTGATAAATAGGGTCAGAAATAGACTTGAATTCAAGAGAGAAGTCATAGCAAAGTACGAAGCTCTTTATTCTTTCCCTCGGTAAAAGTGACAGGAAATGTTGATCTATTTCATTCTTCCATTCCGATGTATTTTGCATTGTTTTCACCTCAATTATTAGCTCCGAAGTTGGTTTGTCTGTCAGTAAGCAACAAGTTTTTCGATTTTGGAGGATTGTTTCTACTACGCTACTGTATTTTATATCCGAGGGACTCAGCTTAAAGACAGTGGCTGAATAACAAGACCTCTCCCCCCTGTTTTTTTCTACATGGAAAGTCTTGTTTAAGGAGTCTGCAACATCTAGAGGATGCTTAATTTGCAAGGTAAATAATGCTTGTTTTCAGATATATCTATAAATAAATACAATATTTATTTCTACCTTAAAAGACCTGCTGATTTCTAACAATTTGCAACATGGAATGACACAGGAAGTCCTTCATACCGACAGCTATCAGACTGTATAATGCATATGTTCCTTTTTGACTATAATTGAATGTGTAATAGACTCTATTTATGTTAATGTATAAATAGTCTATTATACAGTATTATTCACATGTAAATAATAAAAAAACAGTCCATTATACAGCATTATTCACATGTGAATATTATAGTCTATTATACAGCATTATTCACATGTGAATAATATAAATAGTCTATTATACAGTATTATTCACATGGGAATAATGTAAATACATTCTATTATACGACATTATTTACATGTTAATAATATAAATATAGTCTATTATACAGCATTATTCACATGTGAATAGTATAAATACAGTCTATTTTACAGCATTATTCAAATGTGAATATAAATAGTCTATTATACAGCATTATTCACATGTGAATAGTATAAATACAGTCTATTATACAGCATTATTCACATGTGAATAGTATACCTACAGTCTATTTTACAGCAGTATTCACATGTGAATAATATAGTCTATTATACAGCATCATTCACATGTGAATAATATAAATACAGTCTAGTATAAATCATTATTCACATGTGAATAATACAGTGTATTTTACAGCATTATTCACATGTGAATATTATAAATACAGTCTATTATACAGCATTATTCACATGTGAATAATATAAATACAGTCTATTATACAGCATTATTCACATGTGAATAATCTAAATACAGTCTATTATACAGCATTATTCACATGTAAAAAGTATACGTAGTCTATTTTACAGCATTATTCACATGTCAATAATATAGTCTATTATACAGCATTATTTACATGTGAATAATATAAATACACTATTATACAGCATTATTCACATGTGAATAGTATAAATACAGTCTATAATACAGCATTATTCATGTGTGAATATTATAAATACAGTCTATTACTAAGCATTATGTGAAAAATATAGTCTATTATACAGCAATATTCACGTGAATAGTGTAAATACAGTCTATTTTACGGCATTATTCACATATGAATAATATAAATAAAGTCTATTTTACAGCATTATTCACATTTGAATAATATAAATAGAGTCCATTATACAGCATTATTCACATGTGAATATAAATACAGTCTATTATACAGTATTATTCACATGTGAATATTATAAATACAGTCTATTATACAGCATTATTCACATGTGAATAGTATAAATACAGTCTTTTTTTACAGCATTATTCAAATGTGAATATAAATAGTCTATTATACAGCATTATTCACATGTGAATAGTATAAATACAGTCTATTTTACAGCATTATTCACATGTGAATAATATAAATACAGTGTATTATACAGCATTATTCACATGTAAAAAGTATACATAGTCTATTTTACAGCATTATTCACATTTGAATAATATAGTCTATTATACAGCATTATTTACATGTGAATAATATAAATACACTCTATTATACAGCATTATTCACATGTGAATAGTATAAATACAGTCTATAATACAGCATTATTTATGTGTGAATATTATAAATACAGTCTATTATACAGCATTATTTACATGTGAATAACATAGTCTATTATACGGCAATACTCACGTGAATAGTGTAAATACAGTCTATTTTACGGCATTATTCACATATGAATAATATAAATACAGTCTATTTTACGGCATTATTCACATATGAATAATATAAATAAAGTCTATTTTACAGCATTATTCACATGTGAATAATATAAATAGAGTCCATTATACAGCATTATTCACGTGCGAATATTATAAATACAGTCTATTATACAGCATTATTCAAATGTGAATATAAATAGTCTATTATACAGCATTATTCACATGTGAATAGTATAACTACAGTCTATTATACAGCTTTATTCACATGTGAATAGTATACATACAGTCTATTTTACAGCAGTATTCACATGTGAATAATATAGTCTATTATACAGCATTATTCACATGTGAATAATATAAATACAGTCTAGTATTTATCATTATTCACATGTGAATAATATAAATACATTGTATTATACAGCATTATTCACAAGTGAATAATATAAATACAGTCTATTATACAGCATTATTCACATGTGAATAATATAAATACAGTCTATTTTACAGCATTATTCACATGTGAACAATATAAATACAGTCTATTTTACAGCATTATTCACATGTGAATAATATAAATACAGTGTATTATACAGCATTATTCACATGTAAAAAGTATACATAGTTTATTTTACAGCATTATTCACATGTGAATAATATAGGCTATTATACAGCATTATTTACATGTGAATAATATAAATACACTATTATACAGCATTATTCACATGTGAATAGTATAAATACAGTCTATTATACAGCATTATTCATATGTGAATATTATAAATACAGTCTAGTTTACAGCATTATTCACATGTGAATAATATAGTCTATTATACAGCATTATTCACATTTGAATAGTATAAATACAGTCTATTTTACAGCATTATTCACATGTGAATATAATAAATACAGTCTATTATACAGCATTATTTACATGTGAATAATATAGTCTATTATACAGCATTATTCACGTGAATAGTGTAAATACAGTCTGTTATCCATCATTATTCACATGTGAATAATATAAATACAGTCTATTATCCATCATTATTCACATGTGAATATTGTAAATACAGTCTATTATACAGCATTATTCACATGTGAATACTATAAATACAGTCTAGTATACAGCATTATTCACATCTAAATTTAAGATATCTTATCAAGTAAAATTAACTAGCTACATGGATGGATGATTTCACGAGTTTTTAGTATTATATATTTTCAACAAAACTCCTTCATTCTAGAGTTTAGGGCGGTGCTTTAGCGGGCAAGGCCGGAGGCATTCATTTCACACAATACCCAAACCATGACTCTCACTAACCTTACTGCAAGTACATGGAATATGTTTACAAAACAGGGCGGAATGAGCATAATGGCTGAGAAAAAAAGCTTTTTGGGCTCTGAAAGCACATAGGAGGGAGTGACCCCCCCCTCACTTAGCCATCTTCATTAAAGCCTCCGGAAGAGCAGAGAGAGCGGCGGGTCGATGTTGACGCTGCCCAGAAGTCTCCGGTGAAGAGAACAGCACATTGTGGCAAACAAACACACGTATGTTTATTGGCGGGCAATAATCAGACGTACGCACGCCGTCAAAGTCTATTCTACTCTTTGCAAAGGTCACAGTCACAGGTGCAGCCATGGTCTAATTGCACATTTCATACCATCCCGAGCCTTCTGAAAGGAAACCGTGAATGCATAGCTAGAGATAAAAAATAAAAAAAAAGCAATAGGAGCGCACAATATTGTGTTTCTCCAGCAACATATGCAGCGGAACCATTGGCATTCAAACGAAGGAGTATATTTTCCAGCTGATATGCCTTAAACAAGATAATCATCAGCAGAGGGAAGCGCAGTATAAATTTCATTGAGCCAGCGATGATTGTTTTATTCATAATGCGGGAGAAAAAGATACAGAGAGTAAATAAGCAGCTTCCACGAAAGACTCAGACGGGGCGAGGGTCACCACTTTGCCAACAAATGCCTGAGCAAATTGTCCAGTTTATGAACATTTCTCAACGGGTTGTTGCAGGGAATTTAGTAATTTCACCATCCACCGACTGTAATATCATCAAAACGTTCAGGGAATCTGGAGAAATCCCAACACGTAAGCGGCAAAGCCGAAAACCAACATTGAGTGCCCGTGTCCTTCGATTCTGTGACGCCTTGGTGGCATTGTGGTGACGAGTTGTTCTCTCGTGGGTGCAGCGAAGATGGAACAATAATTTATTTATACCAACTAAAACAGACTAAGAACCAAAAACACTTGCACAAAGGCACTAACAAACAAAACATATTGTGGTGACGAGTTGTTCTCTCGTGGGTGCAGCGAAGATGGAACAATAATTTATTTACACTAACTAAAACAGACTAAGAACCAAAAACACTTGCTCGAAGGCACTAACAAACAAAACATATTGTGGTGACGAGTTGTTCTCTCGTGGGTGCAGCGAAGATGGAACAATAATTTATTTATACCAACTAAAACAGACTAAGAACCAAAAACACTTGCACGAAGGCACTAACAAACAAAACATATTGTGGTGACGAGTTGTTCTCTCGTGGGTGCAGCGAAGATGGAACAATAATTTATTTACACTAACTAAAACAGACTAAGAACCAAAAACACTTGCACGAAGGCACTAACAAACAAAACATATTGTGGTGACGAGTTGTTCTCTCGTGGGTGCAGCGAAGATGGAACAATAATTTATTTACACTAACTAAAACAGACTAAGAACCAAAAACACTTGCTCGAAGGCACTAACAAACAAAACATATTGTGGTGACGAGTTGTTCTCTCGTGGGTGCAGCGAAGATGGAACAATAATTTATTTATACCAACTAAAACAGACTAAGAACCAAAAACACTTGCACGAAGGCACTAACAAACAAAACATATTGTGGTGACGAGTTGTTCTCTCGTGGGTGCAGCGAAGATGGAACAATAATTTATTTACACTAACTAAAACAGACTAAGAACCAAAAACACTTGCACGAAGGCACTAACAAACAAAACATATTGTGGTGACGAGTTGTTCTCTCGCGGGTGCAGCGAAGATGGAACAATAATTTATTTATACCAACTAAAACAGACTAAGAACCAAAAACACTTGCACGAAGGCACTAACAAACAAAACATATTGTGGTGACGAGTTGTTCTCTCGTGGGTGCAGCGAAGATGGAAAAATAATTTATTTACACTAACTAAAACAGACTAAGAACCAAAAACACTTGCACGAAGGCACTAACAAACAAAACATATTGTGGTGACGAGTTGTTCTCTCGTGGGTGCAGCGAAGATGGAACAATAATTTATTTATACCAACTAAAACAGACTAAGAACCAAAAACACTTGCTCGAAGGCACTAACAAACAAAACATATTGTGGTGACGAGTTGTTCTCTCGTGGGTGCAGCGAAGATGGAACAATAATTTATTTACACTAACTAAAACAGACTAAGAACCAAAAACACTTGCTCGAAGGCACTAACAAACAAAACATATTGTGGTGAGGAGTTGTTCTCTCGTGGGTGCAGCGAAGATGGAACAATAATTTATTTACACTAACTAAAACAGACTAAGAACCAAAAACACTTGCTCGAAGGCACTAACAAACAAAACATATTGTGGTGATGAGTTGTTCTCTCGTGGGTGCAGCGAAGATGGAACAATAATTTATTTCCACTAACTAAAACAGACTAAGAACCAAAAACACTTGCACGAAGGCACTAACAAACAAAACATATTGTGGTGACGAGTTGTTCTCTCGTGGGTGCAGCGAAGATGGAACAATAATTTATTTACACTAACTAAAACAGACTAACAACCAAAAACACTTGCACGAAGGCACTAACAAACAAAACATATTGTGGTGACGAGTTGTTCTCTCGTGGGTGCAGCGAAGATGGAACAATAATGTATTTACACTAACTAAAACAGACTGAGAACCAAAAACACTTGCTCGAAGGCACTAACAAACAAAACGGAAAGCGCTAGCATGAGCTAGGGACAAACAACTGAAATAGCATGGATGCTAATGTACAGGAATGTAGTTACCTCAATGCTGGAAAGGGTGACGTCAACTGTAGCGTGAAGCAAACAAGAGTCCGACAAAGAATGTCAAAAAAAGGCGGGTCTTAAATAGGGAGATAACTGATTAATCAAGGGCAGGTGCGCGTGATCAAAGGAGAGACAGGTGACACTAAATGGGTAACTATGACAACGGAAGAAAACCAGGAAGTGCCACAAAGAACTGAGGAAGACAAATACTGGACAGAATGTGACAACAAACGGAACCAAAACCAGAATATGTCATGATCCAAGACATACCTGGAGAAATCATTGCACATAAGCGATGATATTACGGACTTTTGATCCCTCAGGCGGTACGAAATCAAAAACCGACATCAGCGTGTAAAGGATATCACCACATGAGCACAGGAACACTTCAGAAAATAACTGTCAGTAACAACAGTTGGTCGCTACATCTGTAAGTGCGAGTTAAAACTGTACTATGCAAAGCCAAAGCCATTTATCAACAACACCCAGGAACGCCGCCGGCTTCGCTGGGCCCGAGCTCATCTAAGATGGACTGATGCAAAGTGGAAAAGTGTTCTGTGGTCTGACGAGTCCACATTTCAAACAGTTTTGGAAACTGTGGACGTCGTTTCCTCCGGACCAATCCAATCCACTTTATTTATATAGCACATTTAAACAACAATAACGTTTCCAAAGTGCTGCACAGCCATGTTAAAAACAATTGTAAACAAATAAATATAAAACCAATAAAAACAATATAAAAACAAATATGATTAAAAACTATTTTAAAGGGAAAAATCAATTAAAACAGTAAAATAGAAATCAAAGTGTATAAAAAACACAGAGGACAACAGAGGACAGAGGACCACACAACTCACATAGTGTTAAAAGCCAAAGAATAAAAGTGGGTCTTAAGACGAGACTTAAAACACTCCACTGTGGAAGCAGTTTGAACATGGAGCGGCAGAGTGTTCCAGAGCTTAGGGCCGACCACAGAGAAGGCCCTGTCTCCCCTGGTCTTAAGTCTGGTCTTGGGCACCACGAGCTGGAACTGGCTCTCGGACCTCAGAGCGCGCGCAGGAATGTAAATTTGGATGAGGTCCGAGACATATTGAGGTGCCAGTCCATGTAAAGATTTAAAAACAAACAGCAGTGTTTTAAAATCAATTCTAAAATGAACAGGGAGCCAGTGCAAACTCTGAAGAATTGGGGTTATATGCTGGCGTTTCCTGACCCCTGTTAAAAGTCCTGCTGCCACGTTCTGGACTAACTGCAACCGGGAGAGAGCTTTTTGGCTAATGCCAGCATAAAGTACATTGCAGTAGTCCAGGCGACTTGAAATAAAAGCATGCACGACTTGTCCAAAAAGGTTAAAAGATAAAAACGGTTTAACCTTTACTAAAAGACGAAGGTGATTAAAAACACGATTTTAAAACGCCATTGACTTGTTTGACTTGTTTGGTGGCGTCCCCCAGTCTGACAGAGAAGGACCAAAGAGGAAGAGAACCATCCGGATTGTTCTAGGCGCAAAGTTGAAAAGCCAGCATCTGTAATGGTAGGGTGGTGTATTGGTGCCTAAGGCATGGGTAACTTACACATCTGTGAAGGCACCATTAGTGCTGAAAGGTACATACATATGTTGCTGTGGAGAGGCGGAGCCGACGGTCTGACAGCGAAAATGAAAAATGAGTAATATTGTCAGGTTATATTATTATTTGGTATTTTTGCCTAATGTTAGCTAGCCGGCTAACTTTACAAACCAACATTCCAAACTAACATGTAATATATTACACAACTTGTGCAGAAATTGTGCATTTTTCTCTGGCCCTCTGTGAGCAAGTCGGCATCTGAAATTAACACCTGTTGCTCCTACATGCAAACAGTCATTGGACATCACTACCTTCACGGGAACAATGTCGGGAAAGGGTTAAAAAGTAGAGTAAAGGGCCTAAGAATCAATTTTTGTTAGTGTTTAAAGCGCTTGCACGCCCGTGCTGCTAAACCCAACACTTAGGGTAGTTTTAATCAGTGACATAATACATGTGCAATGAAATGTAGATTATTCCTGAAATCAGCCAGCACTAACGAGCACTTTCGCACGTTTAAGTGAGAAAGCGGAACTCTTGTGGCTTAATAACACATTTAATGATCAATACAGGGATGCAGGAGCATCTTTAACATTAACAGGGAGGAAGGATACGTTGTGGTTATTTTAGTCGCTGGGGCGCCGACATGCGTGTGCACGGTGCTTCTAAAACCAGGCCTAGGCAATTATTTTGACTCGGGGGCCACATTTACAGAAAAAAAATGTGTCTGGGGGCCGGTATATCTATTTTTAGGAACACTAATACAACACCTCACAATGATGTCTGATTGAATGCTTAAAACGTTATAACAGACCGCCTTAAAAAACGTAAGGGAATTTTACATTTTTCTATGAAGGATAAAACATTGAATATTGACAAAATTGGAATGACACACCCGCTTTTGACCGGCATATTTTATAATCAAGTGAAACGCAACAAACAGTGAAATATAAACGCAAAGGGTACAACATAAAACCACCTACAATCTAATATATGTGATATTTGCTGAATTTACCCCAGGGATCAATAAAGTACTTTCTATTTTATTCTATTATAACACTAAGCTTCAATCCAATCCAATCCAATCCACATTATTTATATAGCACATTTAAACAACAATAACGTTTCCAAAGTGCTGCACAGCCATGTTAAAAACAATATTACGCTCCACCAATGACTGAATAAAACAAAAAAAGAATAAAAATAAAACCAATATAAACAATATAAAAACAAATATGATTTAAAAACTATTTTAAAGGGTAAAATCAATGAAAACAGTAAAATAAAAATAAAAGTGTATAAACAGGACTCTGTTGTGAAAATCTCCTTCCACGTCTGTGGAAACACTCCCCACCCACACTACTTGGTGCCTCGTCTGAGCTGCTGTGACGTAGATGACCATAGTAACTAATTAGATGACCATAGTAAATACAAACACTGTTTCCATATGAGTTGGGAGATTGTTTATTTTTGGTTTAAGCATCAGACACCTTTTTACCTGCACCCTGCCTCCCGCTGTTTCCCACTTCTACAAAGCAATTAGCTACCTGCTGCCACCTACTGATATGGAAGAGTATTACATGGTTACTCCCCCGAGCTCTAGACAGCACCGACACATCATTTGCAGACTATAATTAGTGGTTTGGGAAAAATATTTTGAACCCATATAGGTGAAATTGAGTTTTTCTTTTTTTTTCCCTGTTTGTAGTGTTTTAGTTATTGTCTTGCGCTCCTATTTTGGTGTTGTCATGTCATGTTTGGATGTACATTGTGGACGCCTTCTGCTCAACACTCTGTAAGTCTTTGCTGTAGTCCAGCATTCTGTTGTTGTTTACTTTGTAGCCAGTCCAGTTTTAGTTTTGTTCTGCATCGCCTTCCCTAAGCTTCGATGCTTTTTCCTAGGGGTACTCACATTTTGTCTATTTTTGGTTTAAGCATCAGAAACCTTTTTACCTGCACACTGCCTCCCGCTGTTTCCCACTTCTACAAAGCAATTAGCTACCGACTGCCACCTACTGATATGGAAGAGTATTACACGGTTACTCTGGCAAACTCTAGACAGCACCCACACTTAACAACAACACATCATTTGCAGACTATAATTAGTGGTTTGCGAAAAATATTTTGAACCCATATAAGTGAAATTTATTTTTTCGTTTTTTTTTTCCTGTTTGTAGTGTTTCAGTTATTGTTTAGCGCTCCTATTTTGGTGTTGTCATGTCATGTTTGGATGTACATTGTGGACGCCTTCTGCTCAACACGCTGTAAGTCTTTGCTGTAGTCCAGCATTCTGTTTTTGTTTACTTTGTAGCCAGTCCAGTTTTAGTTTTGTTCTGCATCGCCTTCCCTAAGCTTCGATGCTTTTTCCTAGGGGTACTCACCTTTTGTCTATTTTTGGTTTAAGCATCAGAAACCTTTTTACCTGCACACCGCCTTCCGCTATTTACGACATCTACAAAGCAATTAGCTACCGACTGCCACCTACTGATATAGAAGAGTATTACACGGTTACTCTGCCGAACTCTAGACAGCACCGACATTCAACAACAACACATCATTTGCAGACTATAATTAGTGGTTCGGGAAAAATATTTTGAACCCATATAGGGTATATTGAGTTTTTTTTTTTTCCTGTTTGTAGTGTTTTAGTTTTTGTCTTGCGCTCCTATTTTGGTGTTGTCATGTCATGTACGGATCTACTTTGTGGACACCTTCTGCTCAACACGCTGTAAGTCTTTGCTGTCGTCCAGCATTCTGTTTTTGTTTACTTTCTAGCCAGTTCAGTTTTAGTTTCGTTCTGCATAGCCTTCCCTAAGCTTCGATGCCTTTTCGTAGGGCCACTCACCTTTTGTTTATTTTTGGTTTAAGCATCAGACACCTTTTTACCTGCACACTGCCTCCCGCTGTTTCCCGCTTCTACAAAACAATTAGCTACCTGCTGCCACCTACTGATATGGAAGAGTATTTCATGGTTACTCCCCTGAGCTCTAGACAGCACCGACACTCAACAACAACACATAATTTGCAGACTATAATTACTGGTTTGCAAAACATATTTTTAACCCAAATAGGAGAAATTTAGTTTTTTTGTGTTTTCCTGTGTGTAGTCTTTTAGTTCTTGTCTTCCACTCCTATTTTGGTGTTGTCATGTACGGATGTACATTGTGGACACCTTCTGCTCAACACGCTGTAAGTCTTTGCTGTCGTCCAGCATTCTGTTTTTGTTTACTTTGCAGCCAGTTCAGTTTTAGTTTCATTCTGCATAGCCTTCCCTAAGCTTCAATGCCTTTTCTTAGGGCCACTGACCTTTTGTTTATTTTTGGTTTAAGCATCAGACACCTTTTTACCTGCACACTGCCTCCCGCGGTTTCCCGCTTCTACAAAGCAATTAGCTACCTGCTGCTTCCTACTGATATTCATTCAGTACCTGTGCTGATGTGGACATGTCCTTAATGTTGCTCACGGACAAGGTGAGTCCACTCCAACATAATATTGCGCCTTACACAGGAAAAGGCCACAGTGATCCTCCATAATCAATAAGGGATTTCCAAACACATGGAATGCAATTCTCTGGATCTCTCCCCTCAGCTTCTTCTTCAACCTCCAGCGCCCTGTTAGCAAAACTCAATTCCTCCTCAATTTGAAAAGAAGCCAACTTCTATTTACGGCGGTTCATGTTGCTGCTAACTGGCTCCCTTTGCCTGATTGAACCATATCAGGTGGCCAGCTGCGGCTGCCAGCCTCTTTGGGAAGGATTAGAACTTTTACACCGGTATTCTCTCAGATAGTCTTTATTTCATTTAGACGATGGAAAGTTTCTCATCCAATTCCAAGTCTTCTTTATTCGGTCGGGCAGGTAAATTGTTTTGTGGTTTGTTTGTGATAACGGGGGACATTTGGGCTATTTCCTCTGGTGTAAAGTAAATGTCCATCACTTTCACCGAGCTGCTCGCTATGCAGAGTGGCTGACAAGAGGGCCTGTGGGGACTTCTCACTAACAGAAAAACATATATTTGAGTTAGTTAGTTTAATAACTTCTTTAGTGAGTGATATATACATATATATATGTATATATATATAACGTATTTCCTTGAATTGCCGCCAGGGCGCTAATTAATTTAAAACCTCTTCTCACTCCTGCGTTTACCAAAGGCATACGGTAAAAATAAGCATGCGCTTAATTATTTTAAAACCTCTTCTCACACCGGCACTTACCAAAGGCATGCAGTAAAAAATTGAGTGTGATGTAAGCTTGGACCTTAAATTCTACTGAATAGCTCTTAATCTTCTTCCCTTTATGCGATTTCAAACTACCTGTATTGAAATCAGCTTCCTCCGTTTTGCAAATAATGACGGGAGGTGTCACTCGTGACGTCACGAGTTTGACCAGGCGGTAATACTAAACATGCGCTAATTATTTTGGATATATATATATATATATATATATATATATATATATATATATATATATATATATATATATATATATATATAGGTGTGGGAAAAATCACAAGACTACTTCATCTCTACAGAACGGTTTCATGAGGGGTTCCCTCAATCATCAGGAGATCTCCTGATGATTGAGGGAACCCCTCATGAAACAGTTCTGTAGAGATGAAGTAGTCTTGTGATTATTCCCACACCTACATATTGCGCTCTACCACGGTATCGAGCACTATTCTCTGGATAATCCAATCAAGATATATATATATATATATATATATATATATATATATATATATATATATATATATATATATATATATATATATATTAGGGGTGGGCAAATTAATGTGTTAATTACGCGTTAACTCATCAATCTATTAACGCAGACAATTATTTTATCGCACATTTGCG
>NC_084628.1:37289149-37299149 GCF_033978795.1 Nerophis ophidion | reverse complement strand
TGGACAATATAAGAATACTGGATATCCTGAAAAGGGACTATTTATCATCTTTTAGTTCCGGTTCTGACATGTCCACGCACCTCCAGTCCTCATCCCATCCATCATTTCTAGCACCTCGACACTCACAAAGCTGAATAAATTACGCTTCAGCCTTTTCCATGTTACGGGCCAGTCCATTCCATACCGTCTACTTTCCCTCCCTGTTTGAAATGAATTCAGAACGTAGTACGCGGACCACAAGGAGGGGATATTCTGTCCCACTCACACACCCTTCTGGCCCCTTTTTTCTAAAAATGTTTTATTACAGTCTCATCGACATCCTGAAAACAAACCTATGGCCGCACGAACAATAATAGCCTGGGCCGATATTAAATGTTTGTGTTGGTATCTGCAGAGCGATGGTCATTACAAAGAGGGGCATAGCTCGGTTGGTAGAGTGGCCGTGCCAGCAACTTGAGGGTTCAAGGTTCGATTCCCGCTTCCGCCATTCTAGTCACTGCCGTTGTGTCCTTGGGCAAGACACTTTACCCACCTGCTCCCAGTGCCACCCACACTGGTTTAAATGTAACTTAGATATTGGGTTTCACTATGCAAAGCGCTTTGAGTCACTAGAGAAAAGCGCTATATAAATATAATTCACTTGACTATGGTGGACAACTATCATGTAGACCAGGGGTCACCAACGCGGTGCCCGCGGGCACCAGGTAGCCCGTAAGGACCAGATGAGTCGCCCGCTGCCCTGTTCTAAAAATAGCAGCACTTACCAGTGAGCTGCCTCTATTTTTTTTTTTTTTTTTTTTTTACTAGCAAGCTCGTCTCGCTTTGCTTGACATTTTTGATTCTAAGAGAGACAAAACTTAATAGAATTTGAAAATCCAAGTAAATATTTTAAAGACTTGGTGTTCACTTGTTTAAATGATAAATGATAAATGGGTTGTACTTGTATAGCGCTTTTCTACCTTCAAGGTACTCAAAGCGCTTTGACACTAAATAAATTCATTTATTTTTTTACTTTGCTTCTTATAATTTTCAGCAAGACAATTTTAGAGGAAAAATACAACCTTAAAAATGATTTCAGGATTTTTAAACACATATACCTTTTTACCTTTTAAATTCCTTCCTCTTCTTTTCTGACAATTTAAATGAATGTTCAAGTAATTTTTTTTTTTTTTATTGTAAAGAATAATAAATACATTTTAATTCAATTCTTCATTTTAGCTTCTGTTTTTTCAACAAAGAAATTTTGTGAAATATTTCTTCAAACTTTTTATGATTAAAATTCAAAAAAACTATTCCGGCAAATTTAAATATTATTTCAACGTCTTTTGAATGTCTTTGAAAATTTTTGCTCTGGAAAATCTAGAAGAAACAATGATTTGTCTTTGTTAGAAATATAGATTGGTCCAATTTGTTATATATTCTAACAAAATGCAGATTGGATTTTAACCTATTTAAAACATGTCATCAAAATTCTAAAATTAATCTTAATCAGGAAAAATTACTAATGATGTTCAATAAATTATCTTTTAAATGTTTTCAAAAAGATTCGAATTAGCTAGTTTTTCTCTTCTTTTTTCTGTAGAATTTTGAATTTCCATCCATCTTCTTCCGCTTATACGAGGTCGGGTCGCGGGGGCAGCAGCCTAAGCAAGGAAGCCCAGACTTCGCTCTCCCCAGCCACTTCGTCTAGCTCTTCCCGGGGGATCCCAAGGCGTTCCCAGGCCAGCCGGGAGACATAGTCTTAATTTAATTAATTTTGAATTTCAAAGAGTCAAAATTGAAGATAAACTATGTTTCAAATTTTAATTTACATTTTTTTCCTGTTTTCTCCTCTTTTAAACCGTTCAATTAAGTGTTTTTTTCATCATTTATTCTCTACAAAAAACCTTCCGTAAAAGGAAAAAAAATGTACGACGGAATGACGGAAAGAAATATCCTTTTTTTAAATGTAAATTGAGCAAATTGGCTATTTCTGGCAATTTATTTAAGTGTGTATCAAACTGGTAGCCCTTCGCATTAATCAGTACCCAAGAAGTAGCTCTTGGTTTCAAAAAGGTTGGTGACCCCTGATGTAGATTTACAAGAGACTGAGTCACGAAAGTAGGTGTTGAATTTATCTTCAGGAAGACGGAAAACAAATCCCGACTGACCGCCCAGCCTCTTATCTCATAGATCTATGATTTAAAGACGGATTTATATCACTCTGATTGCGTCATCAAACCTGGGCAAAAAGACATTTAATCATACTGTACACGAGTCCCCACGGGGTTTGAACGTTTCCTGAGAGAGTTTAAGCTTCATTCCGTTTCAGCCTTGCATATTAAACTCTCACTCTGGGGTGGAAACTGAACTTTATGGATCTTATGCCAGGGATTCATCAGCTCTCTGTTGGGCAAAAGTGGCAGCAAGATGTTTTTTTCTTCCCACTAAGGCTGGGCGATATACGGATAAAACTCGATAAATCACAGGTTTGTCTCTGTGCGATACAGAAAATGAAGATATGGTGATATTGGAGTATACGTTGTTGGATTTGGTTGTCTTTTTATTTCCTCGTCAGATTTTAGAACAGCTAAAGTGTGAGCCTTTTACATATACCTTGAATTTGGAATGTGTGAATGAAGCCATAACAATCTGTTATCTCAACTGTCCGAAGTAGGGAGGAGAAGAAGAGGGGCGGGTGAGAGTGAGTGAGGAGGGAGAAACTGCCATTTTAGGATTAGATCAATTCGGACCGATCTTTGAAATGTTGTATCTAGATTGATCTTCCAAGGCGCTTTGGTAATAAAATAGAAAAATGAGCAACCTCTGTCTCTGATTGATTTAAAAACAGCTTATGTGTCATCAAACAATCTGGGGGCGTTGACCGAAGGAAGAACAGGTCCAAAACGCAACAACGTTCTCACGCAGTTGCTTTTCGCTGCGAGCATTACACTACAGCAGGGGTCGGGAACCTTTCTGGCTGAGAGAGCCAGAAGCCAGATATTTTAAAATGTATTTCCCATATAATATTTTTTTTAACACTGAACACAACTAAACGCGTGCATTTTTAAGTAAGACCAACATTTCCAGAGTATAATAAGTCTCTTATTCTTTGTAATAACGTTGTTATTCTGAAGCTAACTGTGGAGGGGGCGTGGCCTGCGGGCCTGCAGCAAAGCGGGATGTTGCCAGGACCGGCCTCGAAATCAGCGACAGGTGCGTAGAGGCCCACCTGGGCCTTTTTATCTAATCACCTGTCGCTCTGTTATAACCAGCTGCCAGGAGGAGAGACAGGGTTGGGGCTGGAGCCAGAGCGCGAGTGAGGACGAAAGAGAAAAAGACAATTGCTGTAAAGCATGGGTGCCCATTACGTCGATCATGAGCTACCAGTCGACCGCGGGGGTGTGTCAGTCAATTTCGAGCCAGGCTTTAAAAAAAAAAAGACCTAAAAATTAGTGATCATCAATCTTCAACAAGACGTCACTTAAATGACATTCACGGTACCGGAGGGTCTTGTGAGATGACGCTGGCTGCTGCCAGTTCATTATTATTAAAATATGACCGAGAGGAAGGCGAGAAACACTTTTTATTTCAACAGACTTTCGCGCCGTACCTTCCGTCAAAACTCTAAAGGCCGACTGGCGTACACAAGTGATGTGCACGCCAGTTTTCTGAGGGATCGCTTGTGCACGCCGGTTTTCCGAGACTCTGTATTTAGTTAGCGCAGGCAGCATGAAGCAGGGCTTTTATTGTGAAGATAGGAAATGTGCAGTCGGCCTTTAGAGTTTTGACGGAAGGGACGGCGCGAAAGTCTGTTGAAATAAAAAGTGTTTCTCGCCTTCCTCTCTGTCATTTTTTCATAATAATGAACTGGCAGCAGCCAGCGTCATCTCACAAGACCCTCGGGTGCCGTGAATGTCAATCAAGCAAGCTACGGAATTTTCCGCTAATGTTTTTCTTGTAAAGTGTATGGAAGCTGGATGAATTAGATGCCAAAAACCAACCACTTTCATGTGGTATTGTACAGAAAGGACAACTTTTTTTCTCCTCCATTTGAAAATGTGGGCGTTATCATCATTACTGTCTGATTCCAATCAATGCAAGTCATCAGAATCAGGTAATACACCAACTTATATTCTTGTCTTCGTGAAAGAAAGACATCTATATGTGTTACACATGCTTGTATTATCATTAAACACATTTAACTTGTTTACAAAAATGTCTCTTTCATGAATAAATAAATATAAATGATATATATAAATGAGGTAGATCCCCTCGAGTTGGTCAATTGAAGAGTAGCTCGCCTGCAGAAAAAGTGTGGGCACCCCTGCTGTAAAGCAACTGAGAGAAAAATAAAATAAAACAATATTGTAACCCTAAAACAGGCTCTTGGTGGTCTGAAGGACCCCCAGGAGGGCAAGCCCCACACTAACCAATAATAAATAAATTACTTCTTACCATTAACGCATATTCTTAAACATAAAAATGCATGAGAATGTTTTATATTTTGAACGTTGTTTTTGACACTGCGATTACAAGTGGAATTATTCATTACTTATCCTGTTAAGCAACGTCAGCTCAGATTTATCCGAGAGCCAGATGCAGTCATCAAAAGAGCCACATCTGGCTCTAGAGCCATAGGTTCCCTACCCCTACACTACAGGCTCTTCTTACTCTTTCTTGTCTCTCATTCTCACAGAGACGTAAAACAAGCGCACCTTCTTACATACGTCACATACGTATACGCCAGCGATGTCAAACATGCGGCCCGGGCGCCGGATCAGGCCCGTGGACAGGTTCGATCCGGCCCACGAGATGAGTTTGCTAAGTGTAAAATTGAGCTGCATTTTTAAGTTCTGTTCTAAATGTGTCCACTAGATGTCGCAGCAGTAAAATAAAAAATCGGTAACTCCACTTATGATTAGTTTGTGCAAATTTACAAAAATTGAAGAGTGGCAATGACAAATGAGATATTTGATATAAAGAACAGTTTTTATTGATGCCTGTCATTGATGTGTTTTGTTCAATCATAGAAGGGCTGTGACCAATTTTCTTTCTCGGAAAGTTCAACTAACTTGAAGTGTTTTGTCACGAGGATTATTTGTGGTTAGTACATTTTCAGAATGTGCTTGTTGTATTTTGGGCCAAGGCAAAACAAAGAAAACAATGTGAAGTTGCCGTTGTTGTATTTTTAAGTTATCATGCTGTGATTTTCCTCAACCGGCCCTCTTGAGAGTGGATTTTCCTCCATGCGGCCCCAGAGCTAAAATTGACTTTGACACCGCTGGTATATGCCCTCGCGGAGCAGAGAGGGAGCGGCCTAGGTAACGTTAGCTGTGGTGCGGGTGGTAATACGAGAGAAAGAAGGTGCGAATCTGGTAAAAAAATGAAGGAAGAATTAATTCCCAAGAAAACAGCAGGGGGTCCATCGTCTGGCGGTGGTTTGGCTTCAAACGGGAAGATGTTGAACAGTTACACGGCAAAAGCGTTGCTACAAAAAGTAGCATTACTGCTAATGTGTAGCATCATTTGAAAAGTCACCCGCTAGAAAATGAAGAGTGCTTGAAACTCTGCAGGTCAACATCTCCGTTCGGTGCCACACCAATAAAATGCTGAAGCAACTATTTCCAGTTCAAGACCGTATGAAAAAAATTGTCAACAACAGTAGGAGATAACGCCCGCAGGAACCTACCACGTAGCGAAGGACATACACTATTTTATTTCCTATTATGCAGCTCATTTTTATTTGAACACTTATTGAAATATCTTGTGTGACATCATGCACAAAAGTGCACTTTATTTGTTTTAAACTATTGTAGTGGCGTTCTGTACAAAAAGTGCACTTTAATTTAGTGTTGTTTTGATATGTCATCTTAGTGACATCATGCACAAAAGTGCACTCATAGCTTGTTTTAAAATGTCTCTGACAATACTGCACTTTTGGAAATGACATGAATGTTTGTGCCACTGCTTAATAACTGTTTAATAAATACACTTTAGGTCAATTGACTTAGTATGAAAGTTTAAAAGTAGCATATATTAATGCAGTATGAAGAAGAATGTTTTAATGTAGACACATAGAATCATCATACTGCTGTGATTATATGCATCAAGTGTTCATTCAAGGCTAAGGCAAAATATGGAGATATATATGGTGTATCGTGACATGGCCTCAAGATATCGAGATATTAAAGGGGAACATTATCACCAGACCTATGCAAGCGTCAATATATACCTTGATGTTGCAGAAAAAAGACCATATATTTTTTTAACTGATTTCCGAACTCTAAATGGGTGAATTTTGACAAATTAAACGTCTTTCTGTTTATCGGTCTTTTAGCGTTGACGTCAGAACGTGAGGTCACCGAGGTAACACAGCCGCCATTTTCATTCTCACATTACAAACACCAGGTCTCAGCTCTGTTATTGTCGGTTTTTTCGACTATTTTTTGGAACCTTGGAGACATCATGCCTCGTCGGAGGGTGTAACAACACTAACAGGGAGGGATTGAAGTTGCACCACTGGCAAGAAATCTGCCGCCAGACCCCCATTGAATGTGCCAGAGTGTCTGCACATTTTACCGGCGGTGCTAAGACAAACATGGCACAGAGATGTATGGATAACCTGCAGATGCATTTGCAACGATTAAGTCAACAAAATCACAAAGGTTAGTTTTGTTGATGTTGTTGACTTATGTGCTAATCAGACATATTTGGTCGCAGCATGACTGCCAGCTAATCGATGCTAACCTGCTATGCTAATCGATGCTAACATGCTATTTACGCTAGCTGTATGTACATTTGAAACTAGATACCCACATTTAATGCGAAACAAACACTTACCAATCGACGGATTTAAGTTGCTCCAGTGTCACAAGATGCGAAAGTCCTGATCTTTTGGTCCGCACATTTTACCGGCGATGCTAATAAGGCAGCCATGCTATGGGCCACTTCATTAGGTACACCTACGTTATGGCTGAATGGCGTCAATAGCTATTTGCTCAATAGCTTCAATTTCTTCTTCAATTTCGTTTTCGCTATCTGCCTCCATACTCCAACCATCTGTTTCAATACATGCGTAATCTGTTGAATCGCTTAGGCCGCTGAAATCCGAGTCTGAATCCGCGCTAATGTCGCTATATCTTGCTGTGGTAACCGCCATGTTGTTTGTATTGGCAGCCCTGTGTGACGTCACAGGGAAATGGATAGTGGTTTCGAAGATAGCGAAAATAAGGCACTTTAAAGCTTTATTGAGGGATATTCCGGGACCGGTAAAATTTTGAAAAAAACTTCAAAAAAATATAACAAGCCACTGGGAACTGATTTTTATTGTTTTTAACCCTTTTGAAATTGTGATAATGTTCCCCTTTAAGAAAAGGCCCTACTTCCAACTACAATTTTTTTTTTTTTAAATGGACAAACTCATGATCCACTGCACTTTCAACGACACCATGGGGCAAAACAACTTGTCACAAAGGAAAACAGTTAAGTGTCTAAGAGGAAGTTAAAATACTGTGGATTTTTAGATTATTATTAGCTAATTGTTTCCTTCATTGTCAAGTCATTATGACAAAGTAAAACAATACTTCCTCAAAAAGTGGCTAAATGTCTCAATTAATTGCTGGGTTCGTCATCCAGTCGAAACGTGACAGTGTCACCCAAAATAATTGTACTTATTAGAGATGTCCGATAATATCGGCAGTCCGATAAATGCTTTAAAATGTAATATCGGAAATAATCAGTATCGGTTTCAAAAAGTAAAATGTATGACTTTTTAAAACGCCGCTGTACGGAGTGGTACACGGACGTAGGGAGAAGTACAGAGCAGTACTTGCCAAACCTTCCGATTTTCCCGGGAGACTCCCGAATTTCAGTTCCCCTCCCGAAAATTTCCCGGGGTAACATTCTCCCGAATTTCTCCCGAATTCCACCCAGACACCGATAATGGGGTTAACTGCGGTTTTTCACATACACAAGTGAATACAACGCATACTTGGCCAACAGCCATACAGGTCACACTGAGGGTTTTGACTGAATGATGGAAACTCGTATTAGTATATTGCACAGTACAGTACATATTCCGTACAATTGACCACTAAATGGTAACACCCCAATAAGTTTTTCAACTTGTTTAAGTCGGGGTCCACGTTAATCAATTCATGGTAGTCACATTGCAGTCTACACGCATCGCTTTTGTGTGACTGCCATCTACTGGTCACACTTATCAATTTCCCATGCACCCAATAAAAGTATATAAAAATAAGTATAAAAAATTTAAAAAAGTATATACAAATAAGAGTGGAAGAAGTGTCAAAAGATGGCGCCAACTGTTTTAATGACATTCAGACTTTACTTCAATCAATAACGGAGCAGCATCTCCTCATCCGTGGCTCACTAGTGCAACAACAACCCCCGAAATGTGTCCCGTGAATAACCGTCCGACCAGAACTCTCTAATTATTAAGTTCCTCGGGTGAATAATGTAAACTCACTATACCGGTATGTTTTAGCGCCTTCATGGCGAGTTTTTTGAAAGATATAAGTAAGAACTTTGCACTACTTTATATTAGAAATGTAATTGGTTTTGATTGATTACGAATTGTATTAGTAAATTGCACAGTACAGTACATTTCCGTAAAATTGACCACTAAATGCTAACACCCCAATAAGTTTTCCAACTTGTTCAAGTCGGGGTCCACGTTAATCCATTCATGGTAGTCACATTGTAGTCTGCACGTATCTCTTATGTGTGACTGCCATCTACCGGTCACACTTATCAATTTACCATGTACCAAATAAAAGTATATAAAAATAAGTATATAAAATAAATAAAGTATAATGTATACAAACGGCTCACCTTCGACAGCTTCTTTTCCCCATCATCTTTGTTGTAGCGGTGTAGCGTGCAAGGACGGGAGTAGAAGAAGTGTCAAAAGATGGCGCTAACTGTTTTAATGACATTCAGACTTTACTTCACTCAAAAAAATAAAAAAAAGTATAAAGTATATAAAAGTAAGAGTGGAAGTGTGACGCTTGGGTGGCATCGTGGGGAGGTTTTGTTCTCTCGTGGATGCATCGGGATGGAACACATCATCTAGGTAGGAATGATGATCTATTTCTAACTACACAAACAAACTAATAACAGAAATACTGGCACAAAGGCACTAGAGACAAACCAACCGAACTAGCATGGAGCTAGAAGGAACAAAAACTGCTAGCATGTAAACTAGGGAGAAGCAAACAAAAGAATAGCGTGGAAGCTAATGAGCACGAAAAGTCTTTACAAAATGCAGGAAGAGCGACGTCACCTGTTGCATGGGATAGCAAACGAGAATCCGAGAACAAATGAAAAACAAGGGCAGGCTTGAATAGAAGGGATAATCAAAGGCAGGTGCGCGAGAAAGACAAAACAGCAGGTGACACAAATGGGTTACTATGGGAACGGAAACCAAACAGGAAGTGCCACCAGGAACTGAGGAAGACTAATACTAAACATAATGTGATAAACAGAACAAAACCAGAATATGCCATGATCCAAGTAGTGGATCTTGACAGGAAGAAGTGTCAAAAGATGGCGCTAACTGTATTAATGACATTCAGACTTTACTTCAATCAATAACGGAGCAGCATCTCCTCATTCGGACACAGAAATGTGTCCCGTGAAAAACGTCTCTAAAAACGAAAGTTCCTTGGGTGAATAATGTAAAGTTACTACACCCGTATGTTTTAGCACCTTCAAGGCGAGTTGACTGACAGATATAAGTAAGAACTTTACACATTTTTATATTAGAAATGTAATGAGTCACATTTCAGTCTCCCACGAATTGATCAACGTGGACCCCGACTTAAACAAGTGGAAAAACGTATCCGGGTGTTGCCAACCAGTACGGAATATGAACTGTCCTTTGCAATCTACTAATACAAGTTTCAATTAATCAATCAACATATCTCTTATGTGTGACTGCCATCTACTGGTCACGCTTATCAATTGACCAAGTACCAAATAAAATAGCTTCGAGGGC
>NC_084628.1:37099149-37284149 GCF_033978795.1 Nerophis ophidion | reverse complement strand
ACCAACCGAGCTATGCCGCCTTGTATAGCACATTTTAATAATAGGAATGTTTCCAAAGTGCTGCACAGCAATATTAAAAACAATATTCAAATACTATCCTTAACTCCACCAATGACTGAATAAAAACAAAAACAAATGTATAAAACCAATATAAAATAAATATGAAACGATTTTAAAGGGTAAAACCAATTAAAGCAATAAATACAAATTAAAAATTTAAAAACACAGAGGACCACAAGGAGGAAGAGTATATTTATAGCTAGAATTCACTGAAATTCAAGTATTTCTTATAATGAGTGGGGCAAAAAAGTATTTAGTCAGCCAGCGATTGTGCAAGTTCTCCCACTTAAAATGATGACAGAGATCTGTAATTTTCATCATAGGTACACTTCAACTGTGAGAGACAGAATGTGAAAAAAAAATCCAGGAATTCACATTGTAGGAATTTTAAAGAATTTATTTGTAAATTATGGTGGAAAATAAGTATTTGGTCAACCATTCAAAGCTCTCACTGATGGAAGGAGGTTTTGGCTCAAAATCTCACGATACATGGCCCCATTCATTCTTTCCTTAACACGGATCAATCGTCCTGTCCCTTTAGCAGAAAAACCGCCCCAAAGCATGATGTTTCCACCCCCATGCTTCACAGTAGGTGTGGTGTTCTTGGGATGCAACTCAGTATTCTTCTTCCTCCAAACACGACGAGTTGAGTTCATACCAAAAAGTTCTATTTTGGTTTCATCTGACCACATGACATTCTCCCAATCCTCTGCTGTATCATCCATGTATCCATTTTGGTATAAACTCAACTCGTCGTGTTTGGAGGAAGAAGAATACTGAGTTGCATCCCAAGAACACCATACCTACTGTGAAGCATGGGGGTGGAAACATCATGCTTTGGGGCTGTTTTTCTGCTAAGGGGACAGGACGACTGATCCGTGTTAAGGAAAGAATGAATGGGGCCATGTATCGTGAGATTTTGAGCCAAAACCTCCTTCCATCAGTGAGAGGTTTGAAGAGGAAACATGGCTGGGTCTTCCAGCATGACAATGATTACAAACACACCGCCCGGGCAACGAAGGAGTGGCTCCGTAAGAAGCATTTGAAAGTCCTGGAGTGGCCTAGCCAGTCTCCAGACCTCAACCCCATAGAAAATCTGTGGAGGGAGTTGAAAGTCTGTGTTGCTCGGCGACAGCCCCAAAACATCACAGGAATGGGACAAAATACCAGTTACTGTGTGTGCAAACCTGTTAAAGACCTATAGTAATCGTTTGACCTCTGTTATTGCCAACAAAGGTTGTATTACAAAGTATTGAGTTGAATTTAATACTTATTTTCCACCATAATTTACAAATAAATTCTTTAAAATTCCTACAATGTGAATTCCTCGATTTTTTTTCACATTCGGTCTCTCCCAGTTAAAGTGTACCTAGGATGAAAATTACAGACCTCTGTCATCATTTTAAGTGGGAGAACTTGCACAATCGGTGGCTGACTAAATACTTTTTTGCCCCACTGTTAACAGTCAGCTGAACAATTTGAGTAGTCTTTAAAAAAAGACTTTACTGATGGACAAATGAACGGAAATAGGCTAGATGAATAAATGACACTCAACCAGCATGCTAAATCAAACTATAACCTACATTCTTGTACGACAACAGAATGGCTAGCAGAACAGAAGGCGGAGGAAACTACACCTTTTGATTTAGTATTTGCGAGTTGAACTTTACAGATCACAACAAAGGTAAATTCGGATCGCTAACGTTGTTAGCATAAATGAATGGGATTTCACATAGACAAAATTAGCATCAAGGCTAACGGAGAAATATTTTCGGTTGTGAGACTGCGGTGGTACATAAACCTAGCTAGCTGGAGATATTGCCCCCAAAATCTGTTACCAAGTACCGGAACAGCTAGCTAGCTTGAGTGGAAGTCTTCTAGAGTAGTCATACAGTAGCGAGCAATTACACTTAAATACCATAAATCAAATATCTTTACCCCCGTAATATCGTCAAAACTTACTAATCCTTGGGCTCAAATAAAAGTGTGGCCTCAATAGCCCTGCTGTAGTGTGTAGCATGCTGGGAATGATCTGTGCATGTGATGGAGGAATGCACAGTGCAGGGTTGAAATTCTACTGAATTTGCATGAAATCAGGTTGTTTTAGCTAATAATCATGCTGCAAGATCTAGCATGTTTATTCCCATTAATTTCCTATTAATTCCCATGTATTACCGTTAATTCCTATAGAAAGTTTCCAGCTTTGAATATTCCTGGAATTTTGCAAGCCTAGGTATGGCTAGTTTTTTTCCCTTGGCCTCAGTCTGGACCCACTCCCTGGAGTCCAGCTTTTAACTGAATAGGTTTTTTTTCACTTGAAACTTCAAAATCCTTCGCCACCGCCATCTTGCACTGACATGTTACTGTATTACAATGTGCATGTTACGCTTCATTACCGTCAATTCCTAAATTACTACAAAGTTTCAGCAAATAGTGTTTTCTGCCCCCCAATTTTTTTTTTTTTTAAACCAAAAAAAAAATCTACAAATTAAAGGGAACATGAATGCTAAATCACAAAGTGTAATTTTGTCTTGGTTTTGAGATTGGTAGGTTGTGAGTTCAAACCCCGGCCGAGTCATACCAAAGACTATAAAAATGGGAGCCATTACCTCCCTGCTTGGCACTCAGCATCAAGGGTTGGAATTGGGGGTTAAATCACCGAAAATGAGTCCAGAGCATGGCCACCGCTGCTGCTCGCTGCTCCCCTCACCTCCCAGGGGGTGATCAAGGGTGATGGGTCAAATAATTTCGCCACACCTACTGTGTGTGTGTGACAATCATTAGTACTTTAACTCTGAAGTTTATTGAAAATAAAGTGTTTTACTCTTTTCTACATGTTTGTGCGTCATTTTTCAGATTCGTATATTAATCTTCTACTTCATGAGAACTGAGTCAAACTCTAAGTGGTCCTTTATCTGGCAGGCTTAATGGATAAAAAAATAAAAAATGATTATATTATAATCAAATAAACCATTTTGGAGTGGTATTAAACACATCTGTCCTCTTCTTTGCATAAATCCCCCCCAGCATAAAATAAACGATCACTTGGCCAGTAATTTTGTCCGACTGAGAGCCTCCGTCAAACATTATCAAGGTACTGTAAATAGCTTGCCAAAGTTCAATATTGATTTTGGAGCTCCGGCAGCTCGCCGAGTAAACTTTATTTCATTTAAACATTTGAGGACTAAACTGGCGGGTCTGGTCTGTCCTGTGTCCCACTAGAAGGAACGCTCACGGGCAAAAAAACTTCCACTTTGAATTTCTTTGACGTTTTTTTCAAATGACAAAAAGAGACAATTAGTACAACATATTACAAGTTTTATTTACTATAGCCTGTGATGTGGTGGCGACTTGTCCAGGGTGTACACTGCCTTCTGCACATATGCAGCTGAGATAGGCTTTAACAACCCCCATACACATACACACACATATATATATATATATATATATATATATATATATATATATATATATATATACAAACTCTGTTTCCATATGAGTTGGGAAATTGTGTTAGATGTAAATATAAACGGAATACAATGATTTGCAAATCCTTTTTGACCCATATTCAGTTGAATATGCTACAAAGACAACATATTTGATGTTTTTTTGCAAATAATCATTAACTTTAGAATTTGATACCAGCAACTTGTGACAAAAAATTGGGGAAAGGTGGCAATAAATAATGATAAAGTTGAGGAATGCTCATCAAACACTTATTTGGAACATCCCACAGGTGTGCAAGCTAATTGGGAACAGGTGGGTGCCATGAGTGGGTATAAAAACAGCTTCCCAAAAAATGCTCAGTCTTTCACAAGAAAGGATGGGGCGAGGTACACCCCTTTGTCCACAACTGCATGAGCAAATAGTCAAACAGTTTAAGAACAACGTTTCTCAAAGTGCAATTGGAAGAAATTTAGGGATTTCAACATCTACGGTCCATAATATCATCAAAAGGTTCAGAGAATCTGGAGAAATCACTCCACGTAAGCGGCATGGCCGGAAACCAACATTGAATGACCGTGACCTTCAATCCCCTAGACGGCACTGTATCAAAAACAGACATCAATCTCTAAAGGATATCACCACATGAGCTCAGGAACACTTCAGAAAACCACTGTCACTAAATCCAGTTGGTCGCTACATATGTAAGTGCAGGTTAAAGCTCTACTATGCAAAGCAAAAGCCATTCATCAACAACATCCAGTAACGCCGCCAGCTTCTCTGGGCCCGATATCATCTAAGATGGACTGATGCAAAGTGGAAAAGTGTTCTGTGGTGTGACGAGTCCACATTTCAAATTTTTGGGGGAAATATTCAACATCATGTCATCCGGACCAAAGGGGAAGCGAACCATCCGGACTGTTATCGACGCAAAGTTCAAAAGCCAGCATCTGTGATGGTATGGGGGTGCATTAGTGCCCAAGGCATGGGTAACTTACACATCTGTGAAGGCACCATTAATGCTGAAAGGTACATACAGGTTTTTGAACAACATATGCTGCCATCTAAGCGCCGTCTTTTTTATGGACGCCTCTGCTTATTTCAGCAAGCCACATTCAGTACGTGTTACAACATCGTGGCTTTATAAAAAAAGATTGCGGTTACTTTCCTGGCCCTCCTGCAGTCCAGACTTGCCCCCATGGAAAATGTGTGGCGCATTATGAAGCGTAAAATACGACAGCGGAGACCCCGGACTGTTGAACGACTGAAGCTCTACATAAAACAAGAATGGGAAAGAATTCCACTTTCAAAGCTTCAACAATTAGTTTCCTCACTTCACAAACGTTTATTGAGTGTTGTTAAAAGAAAAGGTGATGTAACACAGTGGTGAACATGCCCTTTCCCAACTACTTTGGCACGTGTTGCAGCCATGAAAATATAAGTTAATTATTATTTGCAAAAAAAAATAAAATTTATGAGTTTGAACATCAAATATGTTGTCTTTGTAGTGCATTCAACTGAATATGGGTTGAAAAAGATTTGCAAATCATTGTATTCCGTTTATATTTACATCTAACACAATTATATGTATGTGTGTGTGTATATGTATATATGTATATACAGATATGTAAATATACATACATATGTATGTATATATATTTATGTATATATATTCATATTTATGTGTATATGTACATATGTATGCATATGTAAATATGTATATAAATATATATGTGTATATATCTACATATGGATATGTATATATATACATACATACATATGTACGTATATGTATATATATATACATATATATACACACACGTTTGTACATACATATATATATATAAACATATACGTACATATGTATATATACATACATATGTACGTATATGTATGTGTATATATGTATATATATATATATATATATATATATATATATATATATATATATATATATATATATATATATATACACACACACACACACACACACACATATATCAGACTTGTCTTGGTGCACTAAAATATGATCCCTCCTTTAAGACAACACTTGACTTGACCTTAAAAAAGTACAAATTTGAGGCCTGCTGATTGATTATTCGAAATAAGTCATGCGTGTATTTAAGATTGACTTTCTTTTCAGAGAATATTTAATGACTTTATTTACACTGCAGTTCAGTCTATTACCTTTAAAAATGTAACGAGCGTAGTACTCGTCTCAGGTGAATGTCCACTCTCTACCAAGGCGGTATCTTCTCAGAATACATTGGTGCTACAACCATTTTGGATTTTGCTCAGAACCTAAACGTAATGGCCCTCATATTGATTTTCAGCTTTTATTCATGGCTCGGTTAGATCTCTCCTGGATGCAGCTCACCTTTCACCCCATGTCAGGATAACAGGCATAAATAATGGATTGATGGATTCAATTAGTTGAGACGTGCAGCTCGTTAAGATGTCGTACTTGTTCAAAAATACCATCAAATCCTTGCAAATATGAAAGTGCTAAGTTACCATTAAAGTTGCCCGAGGTCGTTCGCACGCTGCGGAAAGCGGCGACAGATGCGATCGGGTCAGGATCTATGTCGTCTGACCTAGAAAATAAGAGCGGGAATATTCATGGGGGTGTCCTTTGGGAGATTTGGGAGTATCTTCTCTTTTTCTCGACCGTCACACGACTCCTGCAGAAGCCAACGTGGGCACGCCGCCTGCACGCCGCACGGGAAGGGTGAAAAAAAAAAAAAAAAAGTGCTACCAGATGGCCTCCATATCCTTTTACCCTGTGGTTAGGGGTTAACTGGGTGACGCCCACTCGGAGCTTTTCACTGTGGAAATGCTGCTGTTTGGACACAAAATGCACTTCAGCCAGCAAAATAATCCCCAACACAACAATATAGGAGAAGCTTTTTCTCGCCCTGTTGGCTGTCCTGCTTTTACTACTGAAAGCATGCAATCTAGGGGCTCAACTATATTTACCTTTGCCCGGGTTCACAAGAGTCTAGGAAGACATCACATAAAAACTTCAACAATGTTACATGTAACCTTTTATATATTTGACGATTATATAGTATGTGTAAAAAAAAAAAAAAAACAAGTGGCCTGTTAGTTATAATTTTCAAAACAAAACATAAAAACACCACATTTTATTTATTATATTGCCATTATTTATATTAACATATTTATAGGATTGTCCGATAATATCAGACTGAAGATATTATCGGCCTATAAATGCTTTTAAATGTCATATCGGAAATGATCAGTATCGGTTTCAAAAAGTACAATTTATGACTATTTAAAACGCCGCTGTGTTGGGAGAAGTACAAACCTCGTTTCCATATGAGTTGGGAAATTCTGTTAGATGTAAATATAAACGAAATACAATGATTTGCAAATAATTTTCAACCCATATTCAGTGGAATGCACTACAAAGACAAGATATTTGATGTTCAAACTCATAAACTTTCTTTTTTTTGCAAATAATTTAGATTTTCATGGCTGCAACACGTGCCAAAGTAGTTGGGAAAGGGCATGTTCACCACTGTGTTACATCACCTTTTCTTTGAACAACACTCAATAAACGTTTGGGAAATGAGGAAATTAATTGTTGAAGCTTTGAAAGTGGAATTCTTTCCCATTCTTGTTTTATGTAGAGCTTCAGTCGTTCAACAGTCCGGGGTCTCCGCTGTCGTATTTTACGCTTCATAATGCGCCAAACATTTTCGATGGGAGACAAGTCTGGACTGCAGACGGGCCAGGAAAGTACCCGCACTCTTTTTTTACGAAGCCACGCTGTTGTAACACGCGCTGAATGTGGCTTGGCATTGTCTTGCTGAAATAAGCAGGGGCGTCCATGAAAAAGACGGCGCTTAGATGGCAGCATATGTTGTTCCAAAACCTGTATGTACCTTTCAGCATTAATGGTGCCTTCACAGATGTGTTTGATGAGGATTCCTCAACTTTATCATTATTGATTTCCACCTTTCCCAACTTCTTTGTCACGTGTTCCTGGCATCAAATTCTAAAGTTAATTTGCAAAAAAAAATGTTAATCAGTTTGAACATCAAATATGTTGTCTTTGTAGCATATTCAACTGAATATGGGTTGAAAATGATTTGCAAATCATTGTATTCCGTTTATATTTACATCTAATACAGTTTCCCAACTCATATGGAAACGGGGTTTGTACATCATATCAAAAGATGATTCTTGGTCTTTATTCTAATTAGGGTCCAATAAGCCCAAATAGCAGAGAGAAATAAAAAGAGAAGCATGTAAACAAACAGCTTGGGCCTTAAGAGTTAAGCGTGAGATACCTTTTTACCTTCACCCTGCCTTCCGCTGTCGTCTGCATATTGGGATCACGACGAATATCTACAAAGAAATTAGCTGCCTGATGCCATCTACTGATATGGAAGAGTATTACACGGTTACTCTGCCGAGCTCTAGACAGAACCGACACTCAACAACAACACATCATTTGCAGACTCTAATCACTGGTTTGCAGAGGTGGGTAGAAAAGCCACATATTGTACTCAAGTAAGAGTACTGTTACTTTAGAGATGTATTACTCAAGGAAAAGTAAGGAGTAATCACCCAAATATTTACTTGAGTAAAAGTAAAATGTGAAAAAACTACTCAAGTACTGAGTAACTGATGAGTAACCTGTTCCTTTAATGATGACGGCAACAAGTAATGCACAAAAACATAAAAATAGCAATGAACAAATTCAGAGCCAGTAAAATCTCTTAAGCAGCTAAAACAATAATATACATTAAATAATATATATTTGGTTTTACACTGTATTGGAAAAAAATTTGAAAATTAATTTTACCATTGCAACCTCATTATACTATTGGCTAAGTTTTATATTCATAAATGTAAGTTTCTCAATACGAGATTTAGAACTCAACATTAAAACACTCTACCTCTAGCAACCAAAAAGCTGTGAAAACGATGATGCTGTGTTCCAAATGTAAGTTATTTACTGAGATTGAGTGAGCTTATGGCTTTGCACTTTGTTTATTTTATGTATATATGTATTTTTTGCATTCTATTTTAGTTACTTGGAATTTACAACCCCATGGCGCTGTTTTGTACGGTTTTTATACTGTTTTGTACTGTTTTTGTACTTTGATTATTATTCTTAACTGCTTGGAAATGTTGAAATTTATAAATAAAGGTTTATTTTTAAAAAGTGTGCAGTTAATCATGTGACCGCCTGGCTCTGTTTGATTGGTGAAACGGTGTCAAACGTCACCAGTGACTGCATTTGATTGGTGAAACGGAGACAAACGTCACCAGTGACTGCATTTGATTGGTGAAACGGAGTCAAACCTCACCAGTGACTGCATTTGATTGGTGAAACGCAGTCAAACCTCACCAGTGACTGCATTTGATTGGTGAAACGGAGACAAACGTCACCAATGACTGCATTTGAATGGTGAAACGGAGTCAAACCTCACCAGTGACTGCATTTGATTGGTGAAACGCAGGCATGTGAAAGATCCTACTTTGAAGTTATGTCTGACAAACCAAAACAAACAAAGCGTGCATTAACAGATCGATAAAGATAAGTAGCGAGCAGCGAGCTGAAAGTAGATAAATTAGCGGAGTAAAAGTAGCGTTTCTTCTCTATAAATATACTCAAGTAAAATTAAAAGTATGTTGCATAAAAACTACTCTTAGAAGTACAATTTATCCCAAAAGTTACTCAAGTAGATGTAACGGAGTACATGTAGCGCGTTACTACCCACCTGTGCTGGTTTGTGAAAACATTTCTAAACCCAAAAAGGTGAAATTAGATCATCTCCCACAGCACACCAGATGGTATCTCAATAGTCGGTGAAATATGAAGTGTGTACTCACCTTGCCAAACACTCTGCAAACGGGATTGTGAATACCGTATTTCCTTGAATTGCCGCAGGGCATATAGTATGCGCCTGCCTTGAATCACTGCTTCCCAAAATAATTAGCGCATGCTTACTATTACCGCCTGGTCAAACTCGTGACGTCACGAGTGACACTTCCCTTGTCTTTTTCAAAATGGAGGAGGCTGATTTCAATACCGGTAATTTCAAATCGCACAAAGGGAAGAAGATTAAGAGCTATTCAGTAGGATTTAAGGTCCAAGCTTACATCACACTCAAATTTTTACTGCATGCCTTTGATAAGTGCCGGAGTGAGTAGAGATTTTAAAATAATTAGCGCATACTTACTTTTACCGCATGCCTTTGGTAAGCGCAGGAGTGAGAAGAGGTTTTAAATTAATTACTGCTTCGGCGGCGGTTCAAGGAAATACGGTATGTCAAGTCCCAGTCGGTCATTAGGATGCACGGACATGGGATAATTCACTACATGTTCAATACCTCGCTTTGCATTGCAGCCGAGAGCAGCAATGTCAGGACGACCCCGAGCACATCGGAGCCAATTGGGCCTTAAAGTGAAATAACCGCAAGACGGCGGTGCCTGCAACGGTTTCCAGAGACGTCTCTCGGTTAAAACAGCGAGTCAGGTCAAAATCGTTGAGTGTGTGGCTAACAAAGCCCTGGTGAGCTCAGTATGTGGTGCGGGGGGAGAAAGAATCCTCACCTCAAGGTTGCAAGTAGAAAGGCTATGTGCAGCAAATGAAATGCTCAAGGAAGACATAAGTCTCATTAAGAGTCTTAAAGGACATCCCTAATAAAATCCTCATCCTGACATGCAAGAGCTCTCCGGTGATGGCTGATTAATTGCCAGTGCCAATGAAAGCATGAGGGAGAGCGGGGCGGTTGTAATTCATCCTCCGCCGTCCTCGCTTGCCCTCGTAGCCCGGGGGACCGGAGGGGGACATGGAGTGGGTGGCTGGTTCAAGGAACACGAGGCTTACCGTCCTCATATTGAGTGCAGGGAACGTCTCCGAGAGGGCGGCTGTTTTGTTTCCTCCGCTGCCGAGGTGAGACATTTATTGACGTCCCGTTTGATTTGTGAGCAGGATTAGGGAGAAAGAGACTTAATCCACTTTTCACATCAATCGGATTTCGAGGAATCTTTGAGGGGAGTCAGCAAAACATGGAACGTGTTCAATCACTCACAAGTACTCTTGAGGTCTAATGGATTTGATCTTCGGGATCTTAGCTTCCTGCAGGTCGGAGCAACAAAACCATATTTATCCCTTTTATCCTATGTGTTTCATTAGATTGTCTTCAAACTTGGCAGACATACATTAAGTGTATTGACCTACTGTCGAAAGCGGCGCTTTTCAAAGACTGTGCCCGTGTGAGACCGTCTGGTGTGCCATGGAGATTATGTCATTTCCCCAACTTGGGTTAAAATATTGTTTGCAAACCAGAAAATACAGTTTGGAAATGATGTGTTGTTGTCAAGAGTTGGTGCTGTCTAGAGCTCGGGGGAGTAACCGTGTAATACTCTTCCATATCAGTAGGTGGCAGACGGTAGCTAATTTCTTTGTAGATGTCGGGAACAGCTTAAACCAAAAATAAACAACAGGTGAGTGCCCCTAAGAAAAGGCATTGAAGCTTAGGGAAGGCTATGCAGAACAAAATTAAAACAGAACTGGCTGCAAAGTAAACCAAAACAGAATGCTGGACAACAGCAAAGACTTACAGCGTGTGGAGCAGAAGGCGTCCACAAAGTACATCCGTACATGACATGACAATCAACACCAAAATAGGAGCGCAAGACAAGAACTAAAACACTACACACAGGAAAACCAGTAATTATAATCTGCAAATAATGTGCCGTTGTTGAGTGTCTGTGCTGTCTAGGGCTGGGCAGAGTAACCGTGTAATACTCTTCCATATCGGTAAGTAGCAGCTGGTAGCTAATTGCATTGTGGATGTCAGAAACAGACAGGTAAAAATGTGTCTAATGTTTAAACCAAAAATAAACAAAAGGCGAGTGCCCCTAAGAAAAGGCATTGAAGCTTAGGGAAGGCTATGCAGAACAAAACTAAAACTGAACTGGTTGCAAAGTAAAGAAAAACAGAATGCTGGACGACAGCAAAGACTTACAGCGTGTGGAGCAGATAGCGTCCACAAAGTACATCCGTACATGACATGACAATCAACACCAAAATAGGAGCGCAAGACAAGAACTAAAACACTACACACAGGAAAACCAGTAATTATAATCCGCAAATAATGTGCCGTTGTTGAGCGTCTGTGCTGTCTAAGGCTTGGCAAAGTAACCGTGTAATACTCTTCCATATCAGTAGGTGGCAGCCGGTAGCTAATTGCTATGTAGATGCCGGGAACAGCGGAAGGCAGCATGCAGGTAAAAAGTTGTCTAATGTTTAAACCAAAAATAAACAAAAGGCGAGTGCCACTAAGGAAAGGCATTGAAGCTTAGGGAAGGCTATGCAGAACAAAATTAAAACTGAACTGGCTGCAAAGTAAACAAAAACAGAATGCTGGACGACAGCAAAGACTTACTGCGTGTGGAGCAGAAGGCGTCCACAAAGTACATCCGTACATGACATGACAATCAACACCAAAATAGGAGCGCAAGACAAGAACTAAAACACTACACACAGGAAAACCAGTAATTATAATCTGCAAATAATGTGCCGTTGTTGAGTGTCTGTGCTGTCTAGGGCTGGGCAGAGTAACCGTGTAATACTCTTCCATATCAGTAAGTAGCAGCTGGTAGCTAATTGCATTGTAGATGTCAGAAACAGCGGGAGGCAACAGACAGGTAAAAAGGTGTCTAATGTTTAAACCAAAAATAAACAAAAGGCGAGTGCCACTAAGGAAAGGCATTGAAGCTTAGGGAAGGCTATGCAGAACAAAACTAAAACTGAACTGGTTGAAAAGTAAACAAAAACAGAATGCTGGACGACAGCAAAGACTTACAGCGTGTGGAGCAGAAGGCGTCCACAAAGTACATCCGTACATGACATGACAATCAACACCAAAATAGGAGCGCAAGACAAGAACTAAAACACTACACACAGGAAAACCAGTAATTATAATCCGCAAATAATGTGCCGTTGTTGAGCGTCTGTGCTGTCTAAGGCTTGGCAAAGTAACCGTGTAATACTCTTCCATATCAGTAGGTGGCAGCCGGTAGCTAATTGCTATGTAGATGCCGGGAACAGCGGAAGGCAGCATGCAGGTAAAAAGTTGTCTAATGTTTAAACCAAAAATAAACAAAAGGCGAGTGCCACTAAGGAAAGGCATTGAAGCTTAGGGAAGGCTATGCAGAACAAAATTAAAACTGAACTGGCTGCAAAGTAAACAAAAACAGAATGCTGGACGACAGCAAAGACTTACTGCGTGTGGAGCAGAAGGCGTCCACAAAGTACATCCGTACATGACATGACAATCAACACCAAAATAGGAGCGCAAGACAAGAACTAAAACACTCCACACAGGAAAACCAGTAATTATAATCCGCAAATAATGTGCCGTTGTTGAGTTTCTGTGCTGTCTAGGGCTGGGCAGAGTCACCGTGTAATACTCTTCCATATCAGTAAGTAGCAGCTGGTAGCTAATTGCATTGTGGATGTCAGAAACAGCGGGAGGCAACAGACAGGTAAAAAGGTGTCTAATGTTTAAAGCAAAAATAAACAAAAGGTGAGTGCCACAAAGAAAAGGCATTGAAGCTTAGGGAAGGCTATGCAGAACAAAACTAAAACTGAACTGGTTGCGAAGTAAACAAAAACAGAATGCTGGACGACAGCAAAGACTTACTGTGGAGCAAAGACGGCGTCCACAAAGTACATCCGAACATGACGTCACAATCAACAATGTCCCCACAAAGAAGGATAAAAACAAATTAAATATTCTTAATTGCTAAAAAAAAGCAGGTGTGGGGAATAGCGTTCAAGGAAGACATGAAACTGCTATAGGAAAATACCAAAAAAAATGAGGAAATGTCACCAAAATAGTAGCGCAAGACAAGAAATAAAACACTACACACAGGAAAAGAGCAAAAAAGTCCAAATAAGTCAGGGTGTGATGTGACAGGTGGTGACAGTACACCTACTTTGAGACAAGAGCTATAGTGATGCATGCTTGGTTTTGCTTTAAAGTCATATCCAACAATTGCGACGATGACTTTTTATTGAAACATTTAAGTCCCATCTTAAAACTCATTTGAATACTCTAGCCATTAAATAAACCCCCTTTTAGACCAGTTAATCTGACGTTTCTTTTCTTTTCTGCTTTGCTTTCCTCTCCCTTATGGAAGGCGGGGGGGGCACAGGTCTGGTGGCCATGGATGAAGTGCTGGCTGTCCAGAGTCGGGACCCGGGTGGACAACTCGCCTGTGCATCGGTTAGGGACATCTCTGCGCTGCTAACCTGTCTCTGCTCGGGATGATCTCCTGCTGGTCCCACTATGGACTGGAGTCTCACTATTATGTTGGATCCACCATGGACTGGACTCTCACAATTATGTTAGATCCATTATGGACTGGACTCTCATTATTATGTTAGATCCACTATGGACTGGACTCTCACAATTATGTTAGATCCATTATGGACTGGACTCTCACTATTATGTTAGATCCACTATGGACTGGAGTCTCACTATTATGTTAGATCCACTATGGACCGGACTCTCACTATTATGTTAGATCCACTATGGACCGGAGCCTCACTATTATGTTAGATCCACTATGGACTGGAGTCTCACAATTATGTTAGATCCACTATGGACTGGACTGTCACAATTATGTTAGATCCACTATGGACTGGACTCTCACTATTATGTTAGATCCACTATGGACTGGAGTCTCACTATTATGTTAGATCCACTATGGACTGGACTCTCACAATTACGTTAGATCCACTATGGACTGGACTCTCACTATTATGTTAGATCCACTATGGACTGGACTCTCACTATTATGTTTGATCCACTATGGACTGGACTCTCACTATTATGTTAGATCCACTATGGACTGGACTCTCTCACTATTATGTTGGATCCACTATGGACTAGACTCTCACTATTATGTTAAATCCACTATGGACTGGACTCTCACTATTATGTTAGATCCACTATGGACTGGACTCTCTCACTATTATGTTAGATCCACTATGGACTGGACTCTCACTATTATGTTGGATCCACTATGGACTGGACTCTCTCACTATTATGTTAGATCCACTATGGACTGGACTCTCACTATTATGTTATATCCACTATGGACTGGACTATCTTACTATTATGTTAGATCCACTATGGACTGGACTCTCACTATTATGTTAGATCCACTATGGACTGGACTCTCACTATTATGTTCGATCCACTATGGACTAGACTTTCACATTATTATGCAAGACCCACTCGACGTCCATTGCACCGGTCTCCTCTAGAGGGGGGTAGGGGGGGTTCACCCACATCTACGGTCCCCTCCAAGGTTTGTCATTGTCATCCGACTGGGTTGAGTTTTTCCTTGCCCTGGTGTGGGATCTGATTCAAATATGTCGTTGTGGCTTGTGCAGCCGTTTGAGACACTTTTGATTTAGGGTTTTCTGGTGGTGATGTCCCTCAGATTTTTTTCAATGAGAAAAATGTGCCTGGGCTCAGAAAAGGTTGAAAAAACACTGGTCCCAGGTTCACTACGAACAATGTCAGAACTATTTGCAATACATCATATTCAAAATAAGCATCCGTGTTTTTTCAAATCCGACACCAATACCTGGGTCACGCGTTAAAGCGCATTGTGTTGCACGTAGTTCTCCCCAGAGATGCAAAGGACACTCCGGACAACAACGTAAAGGTAAGATGATTTAATAACTAAGATACAGTACAAAACGGACAGAAATAAAGAAAAGAACAGAGTGCCGAACGCACGAGAAGCGTAGGCTGACTCTTAGCACACGAACTGGAACAAGAAACATACGTGATTGTTGCTTACCGCAAACAATGGACCAAGACCGACTGACTGGAGAAGGCAGGCTTAAATAAGAAAGTAATAACAACACAGGTGTGCGTCAGGTGAAAACAATGAGTAACTCCAGTATGGTAACAGAGTAACTACAGCATGGTAACAAACAGAGGCGTACAAACTGGAACCGAAAGAGTCCAAAACCAACAGAAAAAACAAAAAGACTCAAAAACCTACATCGAAATATGATCCGGGCAGCGGATCATAACAACCTGATTGTGGGTATTGGCCTATTATGGTAATATTACGATACATGCAATCTACGGGCTCAACTATATTTACCTTTGCCAGGTTTCACAAGAGTCTAGGACAGGGGTCGGCAACCCAAAATGTTGAAAGAGCCATATTGGAGCAAAAATACAAAAAAAAATCTGTATGGAGCCAAAAAAATTAAAAGCCATATTACATACACATATATATTGGGGCAACATAGCTCGGTTGGTAGAGTGGCCATGCCACAACTTGAGGGTTGCAGGTTCGATTCCCGCCTCCGCCATCCTAGTTACTGCCGTTGTGTCCTTGGGCAAGACACTTTACCCACCTGCTCCCAGTGCCACCCACACTGGTTTAAATGTAACTTAGATATTGGGTTTTTACTATGTAAAGCGCTTTGAGTCACTAGAGAAAAGCGCTATATAAATATAATTCACTTCACTTCACTTCACTACAGATCGTGTGTCATCCATCCATCCATTTTCTACCGCTCATTGCCTTTCGGGGTCGCGGGGGGCGCTGGCGCCTATCTCAGCTACAATCGGGCGGAAGGCGGGGTACACCCTGGACAAGTCGCCACCTCATCGCAGGGCCAACACAGATAGACAGACAACATTCACACTCACATTCACACACTTGGGCCAATTTTAGTGTTCATGAGATATAAATTTAATTAAGAGGACTTAAAGGAAACTAAATGAGCTCAAATATAGCTACAAATGAGGCATAATGATGCAATATGTACATATAGCTCGCCTAAATAGCATGTTAGCATCGATTAGCTTGCAGTCATGCAGGAGCCAAATATGTCTGATTAGCTTTCCAAACAAGTCGATAACATCAACAAAACTCACCGTTGTGCACTCACGCACAACGTTAGAAGTTTGGTGGACAAAATGAGACAGAAAAAGGAGTGGCATAAAACACGTCTTAGAAAGTCGGAGAAAGTTGTACATGTAAACAAACCACGGTGAGTTCAAGGACCGCCAAAATTAGTAGGACAAAACAGCGCTTGCCAAATACTCGAATCAGTGAAACATGTTTAAAGGCCTACTGAAATTAGATTTCTTTATTTAAACGGGGATAGCAGGTCCATTCTATGTGTTATACTTGATCATTTCGCGATATTGCCATTTTTTTGCTGAAAGGATTTAGTAGAGAACATCGACGATAAAGTTCGCAACTTTTGGTCGCTAATAAAAAAGCCTTGCCTTTGCCGGAAGTCGCAGACGATGACGTCACCGGTGTGAGGGCTCCTCACATCCTCACATTGTTTATAATGGGAGCCTCCAACAAAAAGAGCTATTCGGACCGAGAAAACGACAATTTCCCCATTAATTTGAGCGAGGATGAAAGATTCGTGTTTGAGGATATTGATAGCGACCGACTAGAAAAAAAATCAGTAAAAATCAAGTAAAAAAGAAAAAAAGGCGATTGCATTGGGAGCGATTCAGATGTTTTTAGACACATTTACTAGGATCATTCTGGGAAATCCTTTATCTTTCTATTGTGTTGCTAGTGTTTAAGTGAGATTCTATGAGTCACTGGAGAAAAGCGCTATATAAATTCAATTCAAGCCAATTCAATTCAATTTTTTTAAGCATGCAGGAGACAACGTTTTAGGGAGATTTTTAGAAGCAGTCCGCAGGGCATCGACATTGACACCACTTTTTACTATTACCGCCAAAGGTGCGCTCATTGGAGAGACTGCACATTATATAAAAAAATTAGGGGTTATAAAAAATATTTAAATATAAAATCTATGTGAAAAAAAAAATGTCATTAAAAGGATTCTAAAGGAAACCAAAGCCCATCAACTTAATACGTCGTATTAGCATTTTAAGTCCATGAGCAGCTTTGAAATTATAAAATGATGTTGCTGAATAGACCATGTTTAATATATTGAATTTCTGACCGTCCAAAATGTTGACACACGCAAGCACTGATTTTGCAGCCGTGTGTGGAGCTGGTCCTTCCTACAGGTGCTAAATAAAATGCAAAACAGTGCACACAAAACGGTGATGAGTGTTGATAAATCACATTGCGTGTGCTGAATAATTATATTTGCACCTTCTCCTCACAGTATTTCAAGTGTTTAGATGATCAGCACATATTTTGCATATTAATTAAGACAAGGGCCAGCACGGTGGAACAGGGGTTAGTGCATATGCCTCACAATACAAAGGTCCTGAGTAGTCCTGAGTTCAATCCTGGGCTCGGGATCTTTCTGTGTGGAGTTTGCATGTTCTCCCTGTGACTGCGTGGGTTAACTCCGGGTACTCAAGCTTCCTCCCACCTCCAAAGACATGCTCCTGAGGATAAGCCCCTCCCACCTCCAAAGACATGCACCTCGGGATAGGCCCCTCCCACCTCCAAAGACATGCACCTGGGGATAGGTTGATTGGCAACACTAAATGAGAATGTGAGTGTGAATGATGTCTGTCTGTGTTGGCCCTGTGATGAGATAGCGACTTGTCCAAAATGTACACCGCCTTCCGCCCGATTGCAGCTGAGATAGGCTCCTCTTGACACAAAATGGACAAGCGGTAGGAAATGGATGGATGGATTATCTGGCGTTTTGTTTTGCAATATTATGCAAACGACCAGGTACGTTCTGGTACCTGCGGATATCTATTTAGGATCTGCATAAATCATGAAAATCTGCGTGGTTCCGCCTTTATAGTCTGTGGCGACACCGTAGTCAATAAGCTGCTTCTTTTTCTCTATCTTCTTGTTATGGGACATTCATCCTCCACTTTTGCCATTTCTAATATAAAGTAGTGTACAGTTCTTACTTATATCTGTCAGTGAACTCGCCATGAAAGCGCTAAAACATACCGGTCTAGTGAGTTTACATTATTCACCCAAGGAACTTTAGTTATTAGAGAGTTCCAGTCGGACGGTTATTCACGGGACCCATTTCGGGTGTTGTTGCACTAGTGAGCCACGGATGAAGAGATTCTGCTCCGTTATTGATTGAAGTCTGAATGTCATTAAAACAATTAGCACCATCTTTTGACACTGCTTCCACTCCTGTCCTTGCACGCTACACCGCTACAACAAAAATGACAGGGAGAAGACACTGTCGAAGGTGAGCCACGTAAATAAGACCACCCACAAAACAGCGCATCCTGAAGCGACTGTCAGAAAGCTTGCAGATGATTCTATGCAACATTTTGACATTTATGTAGACCACAAAGAAGTCTTTTACATTTAGAAAAAAATCCAAATAATATGACTCCTTCAATGCGCCCTAAAATCTGGTGCGCCTTTTGTATGAAAATAGACCAGACTAAACCTGCTCATCAGCAGTGCGCCTTAATATCTGGTGCACCCTATGGCCCGGAGAATACTGTAATATAAGTCAAGCATACTGAGAACAGTTTGAATAGTTTGGTGCTGATCCAAACTACAACTGCCTTGGAGGTCTGTTCTTTTTACCTTTGCATGATTTTCTCCAATAAAATGCCACCTATAGTTTATGGACAGCAGTGAAAGTAGTAATGAAAACAAAGAAAAACTGGTTCATTGTTCGTAAAGAAATATGGCGGGCCGCAAAAGTGACCCAAAAATAAATTCTTGGCAGTCATAGATCCAGTTATAAGCCCCGTTCTGACAGTTTGCTCGGCGATCCGTCAATAATATCACATCATCTCAGTCAGGATGTACTGTATATTTCATCATTTCATTATCTCTTTCTGTCACAATGCTCTTTGTGATTAATAGTCAGACGTTTCCAAAGCCAGGAGGGCAAAGTTGTCAAACATGAGCGTAATGAGTGTGTAATTGTCTCAATAAAACGCCGTGACGCTTTGCCGTCGATCATGTCGGAATCAGATTAAAGAGCTTTCAACGGGGCCGAGAAAAGCCTTAAGAGTAGGGGATGATGTATGGCGGCGGTGGCTGGAGCCCCACCGCTTATAAGATAGACATGGGGGTCCAAGGACAATCCGGGCTAAGATAATGCCCAGTTGAGGCCACACACACACACACACACACACACACACACACACACACACACACACACACACACACACACACACACACGAACTGGTTATCATTTGGAATAGGGACACAGTTTTTGTTCATGCATTGTGGGGACCACCCTTTCTACAGGTTGTGGAGGCATAAAAAAATGAGGTAAAATGGCCACTGCCCAGTTAGCTCATACACATCTTTAAATCTCTGGATTGATGAAGTAATGTGCTGTTCAGACTTACTGGGGACCCTGGGGAAAAAGAGTTAATGTTGTCCATGGGGACCAAATTTAAATCATTTTGCATAATTCACACAAATTTGTACGTGACTGCTGAGGACCATTTAAAAAAAATAAGTCCAAATTAGATGTTAAACATGTTTATTTTTCAGTAAACATGTTTTATGGGCCAAAGCCTAAACATCACTTAGGCATCTGCAGAATGGATCTGACTATCATTTAAAAAGGTTTCCAATACTGTCAAAGGTCGCCTAAAGGTGACTGTGTAAACAGAGTGATGTCCCCAGTAAGTAAGCCTTGCTAGAACACACACACACACACACACACACACACACACACACACACACACACACACACACACTGGCAATCATTTGGAACAGGGACCAATTTTTTGATCATACATTGTGGGGACCACCCTTTCTACAGGTTGTGGAGGCATAAAAAAATGAGGTAAAATGGCCACTGCCCAGTTAGCTCATACACATCTTTAAATCTCTGGATTGATGAAGTAATGTGCTGATCAGACTTACTGGGGACCCTGGGGGAAAATAGTTAATATTGTCAATGGGGACCAAATTTAAATCATTTTGCATAATTCACACAAATTTGTACGTGACTACTGAGGACCAATTAAAAAAAATAAGTCCAAATTAGATGTTAAACATGTTTATTTTTCAGTAAACGTGTTTTATAGGCCAAAGCCTAAATATCACTTTGGCATCTGCAGAATGGATCTGACTATCATTTAAAAAGGTTTCCAATACTGTCAAAGGTCACCTAAAGGTGACTGTGTAAACAGAGTGATGTCCCCAGTAAGTAAGCCTTGCTAGAACACACACACACACACTGGCTATCATTTGGAACGGGGACCAATTTTTTGATCATACCTTGTGGGGACCACCCTTTCTACAGGTTGTGGAGGCATAAAAAAATGAGTTAAAATGGCCACTGCCCAGTTAGCTCATACACATCTTTAAATCTCTGGATTGATGAAGTAATGTGCTGATCAGACTTACTGGGGACCCTGGGGAAAAAAGAGTTAATATGGTTCATGGGGACCAAATTTAAATCATTTTGCATAATTCAAAAATGTGTACGTAACTACTGAGGACCATTTAAAAAAAAATATTAAAAGTTCAAATGAAATATGACATGATCCTCGAAATACAGCACTACAGCTATATTTTTATAGGAAGTTTCACCACTTAGATATTAAAGCAAATCCTGCATCTTCTGTGACATGACTGAAAACTGTTATTTAGCAGTAATGAAGTTGTCTGCCATTCCAACTACCATATATAGGAGGTTGGAAAATTCGGAATGTGAATTATACTTTAAGGTAATAATGTTTTATAATCATGCTGTATGAAAATGTCATCCTCAGGAACACTTAACCAGATTCTGTTTTTGGAAAAATATATTAGTTTTAACTAAGGGTGGACACCATACAGAATCACAGTACTATTAATGCCAGGATAACAAATGTTTCACTTTTCAAGAAAATAATATTCAGACTAAGCAGTATACATTATTTTTTGGCCACAGCTTAAAAAAATCACTTAGGAATCTTCAGAATGGATCCGATTATCAGTTAAAAAGGTTTCTCTTTGGGGGACCTTTTTTTTGTCCCCATACCGTCTGAGGTCCCATAATGGTGAGTGTGTAAACAGAGCAATGTCTCCATTAAGTAAGCATTGCCAGAATACATGTAAACACACACACACAAACAAACACACACACACACACACACACACACACACACACACACACGTACTGGTTATCATTTGGAATGGGGACCAAGTTTTTGTTCATACATTGTGGGGACCACCCTTTCTACAGGTTGTGGAGGCATAAAAAAATTAGATAAAATGGCCACTGCCCAGTTCGGGGGGGGGGGGGGGGGGTGTCCGATAATATCGCACTGCCGATATTATTGGCTGATAAATGCTTAAAAAGGTAATATTGGAAATTATCGGTATCGGTTTCAAAAAGTAAAAGTCATGACTTTTTAAAACGCCGCTGTACGGAGTGGTACACGGACGTAGGGAGAAGTACAGAGCAGTTGCGTCCCCCAGTCATACATGCCAACTCTTCCGATTCTCTCTGGAGACTCCTGAATTTCAGTGCCCCTCCCGAAAATCTGCTGGGGCAACCATTCTCCCGAATTTCTCCCAGACTACAATACAGGGGGCTTGCCTTTAGGCACTGCTTTTGCGTGCCGGCCCAATCACATAATCTCTACGGCTTTTCACACACATAAGTGAATGCCATGCATACTTGGTCAACCGCCATACAGGTCATACTGAGAGTGGCCGTATAAACAATTTTAACACTGTTACAAATATGCGCCACACTGTGAACCCACACCAAACAAGAATGACAAACACATTTCGGGAGAAAATCCGCACCATAACAGAACAAATACCCAGACCCCCTTGCAGCACTAACTCTTCTGGGACGCTACAATATACTTCCCAAATTCCAAGTTTTAAGGCATGTTAAAAAAATTATGCACTTTGTGACTTCAATAATAAATATTGCAGTGCCAAGTTGGCATTTTTTTCCATAACTTGAGTTGATTTATTTTGGAAAAACCTGCTGTCAAGACGAAGCTGTTGTTGCTGGACACACGACAGACTCTTGGGAGAAGAATGAGGGCCGTGTGCCTGGCGACCCTTTTCTGTCGAGGACGTGAAGATATCCACCTATTCGCAATTATGACAACAGGACATCTGCTGATTGGAGTTAGCGTTGCTCTGGTTTGTCGACAAATTGGAAGTTGCTGGCAGTCTTCAAAGTACCCCAAAGCTGCCACAAATGATTGGAGGATGCGGGAAGAACTTGTGGATTACATGGGACTGTCTACCCCACCGGTTTGAGGACCAGTCATAGACAATTTAGAGTGAAAAGCAAATTTTTTTTTCACTCGCATACAAATCATTCTAACTTGGATTGTTTCCCTGGCTTTGAGACTCTCCTGAAGGACACTGCAGCGAAGACACAAGAAACTCCCTTCTTGTCTCTCACGGACACACACCTGTTGTTGTTGACTTTGAACTAGCGACTGCACAATACATCAAAGCCGCGGAACAGAGACACACACATCCACAAAAAAAATACGCCACACATACAACCCCCCCAACCCATCGCCCTCGACGCAAATCCTGTAGGGGTGATGACTGTATGGTCAGCGCCTGAGAGCTGCGACCTAGCACCATCACCTTGAACTACCTTCCCTCTGTTGCTAGATATCTCGAGATGTATGTTGTAATATATATATGTGCTTTGGTATGGAGGTTTTTTCCCACTCCAGACTGGGCCCCCCTTAGGAGCCCAGTTTAGATTGTATTTTTTTACTCAGCGTTCACCTTGTTCCCATCTTTTACGGGGCGCCATCAGTGTTCTTGTTCTGTAACCCTGTACACTGTTTGTTTGTCTAATCTTGAACGGGTTTGTGCTGAAAACAAAGTTTTGTTGTACTTGTGCAATGACAATAAAGACCTATCCTGTCCTATCCTTACATTGTTTAATGCAGGGGTGCCCATTACGTCGATCGCGAGCTACCAGTCGACCGCGGGGGGTGTGTCAGTCGATCTCCAGCCAGGCTTTTAAAAAAAATAGACCTAAAAATTAGTGATCATCAATCTTCACCAAGACGTCACTTAAATGACATTCACGGTACCGGAGGGTCTTGTGAGATGACGCTGGCTGCTGCAAGATCATTATTATGAAAATATGACCGAGAGGAAGGCGAGAAACACTTTTTATTTCAACAGACTCTCGCGCCGTACCTTCCGTCAAAACTCTAAAGGCCGACTGCACATTTCCTATCTTCCCATTAAAAGCCGTGCTTCATGCTGCCTGCGCTAACTAAATACAGAGTCTCGGAAAACTGGCGTGCACAAGCGATCCCTCAGAAAGCTGGCGTGCACATCACTTGTGCACGCCAGCTTTCCGAGACTCTTATTTTGTTAGCGCAGGCAGCATGAAGCAGGGCTTTTATTGTGAAGATAGGAAATGTGCAGTCGGCCTTTAGAGTTTTGACGGAAGGGACGGCGCGAAAGTCTGTTGAAATAAAAAGTGTTTCTCGCCTTCCTCTCTGTCATTTTTTCATAATAATGAACTGGCAGCAGCCAGCGTTATCTCACAAGACCCTCGGGTGCCGTGAATGTCAATCAAGCAAGCTACGGAATTTGCCGCCAATGTTTTTCTTGTAAAGTGTATGGAAGCTGGATGAATTAGATGCCAAAAACCAACCACTTTCATGTGGTATTGTACAGAAAGGACAACTTTTTTTCTCCTCCATTTGAAAATGTGGGCGTTATCATCATTACTGTCTGATTCCAATCAACGCAAGTCATCAGAATCAGGTAATACACCAACTTATATTCTTGTCTTTGTGAAACAAAGACATCTATATGTGTTACACATGCTTGTATTATCATTAAACACATTTAACTTGTTTACAAAAATGTCTTTCATAAATAAATAAATATAAATGATATATATAAATGAGGTAGATCCCCTCGAGTTGGTCAATTGAAAAGTAGCTCGCCTGCAGAAAAAGTGTGGGCACCCCTGCTTTAATGCATCCGGCAGGGCATCACAACAAAATGAGGCATAATAATGTGTTGATTTCATGATTGTATATAACGGTATCGGTAATTAAGAGTTGGGCAATATCGGAATATCGGCAAAAAAGCCATTATCGGACATGTCTAATATTTTTTAATTGAATTACTCGAGGAATAGTTTCAGCTCAAATTGTTATTCATCTATTCTGTTTATTCCATCATTTCTTAACTGCTCAACAGTAGAATGATTCTGCTTCAGTGACCACTATTATCCAGCAATCAGCATCACAACCCATTCTTTGTTGTTTGCCAACTTGGTCAACCTTTGAGACGCTTTCTTTAACTCGCGAGTCTGCGGTCATTGGTGTCCTTGAGTGGCAGAAAGAAAAGCTCTCATTCGCCTGGGGAGAAGTCATTGTCGGTGCACAGTACACATCAAAAAAAATAAAAAATAAAAGAATCTCCAGATGCCGAAGATAAGACAACTGCTCTTTTGACTTAAGTTGTGGTGGACTTACTGCCAGAGAGTGAGCTGCTATGAAAGTAGACAGCTGAGCTCGGCCTGAACCGCATTTGAATGCATGGCGAGCACCTTGAGGACCTTCACACTAATGAGCTGCTTGGACATGATTGAACATACCAACTCAACTCGCAGCAACAAGGACAAAAAGCGCATAGTCTTAACATCTTCAAAACGTAAAATGGCAGATAAAGTCGAGCTGAGCCAAACATGAATACGGGGAAGCGGACACATCAAAGGACTGTGGTGAACACAGTGCATATACATCATGTGGGCTTGGGCCCATACCCCATAGGTCCATAACTGGACTATAAATGAAAATGAAGTCGGTAAGTTTGCCAGCATCAATAAGTATGCGTTGTTGAGTTGAGTTGAGTTCATTTGGAACATACATGCATACAACATTATACAAACCCCATTTCCACATGAATTGGGAAATTGTGTTAGATGTAAATATGAACAGAATACAATGATTTGCAAATCATTTTCAACCCATATTCAGTTGAATATGCTACAAAGACAACATATTTGATGTTCAAACTGATAAACATTTTTGTTTTTTCGCAAATAATCATTCACTTTACAATTTGATGCCAGCAACACGTGAAAAAGAAGTTGGGAAAGGTGGCAATAAATACTGATAAAGTTGAGGAATGCTCATCAAACACTTGTTTGATCCCACAGGGTGTGCAAGCTAATTGGGAACAGGTGGGTGCCATGATTGGGTATAAAAGCAGCTTGCCAAAAATGCTCAGTCTTTCACAAGAAAGGATGGGGCGAGGTACACCCCTTGGTCCACAACTGTGTGAGCAAAGAGTCAAACAGTTTAAGAACAACGTTTCTCAAAGTGCAATTGCAAGAAATTAAGGGATTTCAACACCTACGGTCCATCAAAAGGTTCAGACAATCTGGAGAAATCACTCCACTTAAGCGGAACGGCCGGAAACCAACATTGAATTACCGTGACCTTCGATCCCTCAGACGGCAGCTGTATCAAAAACCGACATCAATCTCTAAAGGATATCACCACATGGGCTCAGGAACACTTCAGAAAACCACTGTCACTAAATACAGTTCATCACTGCATCTGTAAGTGCAAGTTAAAGCTCTACTATGGAAAGCGAAAGCCATTTATCAACAACATCCAGAAACGCCGCCTGCTTCTCTGGGCACCGGATCATCTAAGATGGACTGATGAAAAAGTGGAAAAGTGTTCTGTGGTCTGATGAGTCCACATTTCAAATTGCGTTTGGAAATATTCAACATCGTGTCATCCGGACCAAAGGGGAAGCGAACCATCCAGACTGTTATCGACACAAAGTTCAGAAGCCAGCATCTGTGATGGTATGGGGGTGAATTAGTACCCAAGGCATGGGTAACTTACACATCTGTGACGGCACCATTAATGCTGAACGGTACATACAGGTAATGGAAAAACGTATGCTGCCATCTAAGTGCCGTCTTTTTCATGGACGCCCCTGCTTATTTCAGCATGACAATGCCAAGCCACATTCAGCACGTGTTACAACGGCCAGGCTTTGTAAAAAAAAAAAAAAAAAGAGTGCGGGTACTTTCCTGGCCCGCCTGCAGTCCAGACCTGTCTCCCATGGAAAATGTGTGGCGCATTATGAAGCGTAAAATACGACAGCGGAGACCCCAGACTGTTGAACGACTGAAGCTCTACATAAAACAAGAATGGGAAAGAATTCCACTTTCAAAGCTTCAACAATTAGTTTCCTCACTTCCCAAACGTTTATTGAGTGTTGTTCAAAGAAAAGTTGATGTAACACAGTGGTGAACATGCCCTTTCCCAACTACTTTGGCACGTGTTGCAGCCATGAAATTGTACGTTTTTGAGTTTGAACATCAAATATCTTGTCTTTGTAGTGCATTCAATTGAATATGGGTTAAAAAGGACCTGCAAATCATTGTATTCCTTTTATATTTACATCTAACACAATTTCCCAACTCATATGGAAACGGGGTTTGTATATGATGTATCGTGACATGGCCTAAAGATATCGGGATATTAATAAAAGGCTATATCGCCCAGCCCTTAAACAGAGTATAGCACCGTTTTTGATTCATTAGTACCGCGACACTATACTAGTATACCGTACAACTATAGTCGACAATCATCTGTAGGTCAATACATCGTGGAGCAGCCATAAGTGCCTGCATGATCGTATAACCTGAGAATGATGGTACAGCTGGCTGAGGCGATGACGATTTAAAAGGCTTGGCGAGAGGAGACAGCGTGTCTGAAAGCCTCTGCAGCCTAATGCCGGGAGAGTCACCTTTGAATCTCCCTTTGACGGAAGCCGTGACAGCTCTCATACCAACAGTAATTATGATTGCCCAGGAAACAAACCTCCGTCTCGACGAGACAGAGGGGAGGCCACATCGGTCTCCGCCTTTGATGTGTCGCCATGACGCTTTAATACGCCGTAATTACGTAGATGTCTCGATGCCTGATGGCCTAAACGGGTCTGGGTTGGAAATGCGGCGTCACGGAGCGCAGTAAGAGCTTTGTTTTGCACGCAAAGTGCGCCGGATGCTGAAGACTTAAGAGGCGATGAATATGCTAAGGTGACCGAACTCGTCACTAAAGCCTGCAATTGGCTCGTCAGACATGTGTCCGTGGAATGTTTTAAACAAGATGGCCAACATGTCAGCTGTCACGCTAAAAAAGTTTGTTTACCGGGGGGAAAAAAAAGAGGTGTCACGTACCATTGTAATAAAGTCTTGAGTGACAGGTGACGCCCTGAGGGGCTCGCAAACAGTTTGTCATTAGTATAAGCAAGAGGGATCCTCCTGTGTTGCAAATCAACAAATTGCTTAGTCAAAGGTGGCGCAATTATTTCATTCCAATTTTAGGGCGGAATTACAGAATCCCACTGATGTCGTCTCTGGTCAAGGTTCTTACCGCAAATATTTTAGCGTGTTGATTAATTGCTGAGAGTCTCTTACACTGTGCACACCCGGAGCTCTCAGGAACGAACCGACATGGGTAAACAAAATTGGAATTGGGGCGTTAGATGGCACTTTAAAAAAAAAAAAATGCTCCAATTAAACGTTATCATCAGCACCTAATCCGAATCGTATGTGGTACTCGTGTCAAAACAGGCTACAGTGGTACAAACAGGATGCATTGAACTAATAGTGCCAAATTCGTCACGGCCGGGGGGGGGCGTGCGCATTTGTCTGGGCGCGCGTCACTCCGGCTGCAGCAAGCAGCTGCATTCAATCATCAATCAGCAATCAACACAACCTGTCACTGATGAGAGGACATGCCTTCTTAAGCCAGTGCAAACCTGCATCCCTTGCCAGAACGTAGCGACCTGTCATGTACAGTAAGCCGAATCTATCTAGCTCTATAATGATAATATAAAATGTACTTATAAGTCGCCGTTTCGGGCACTCAAAGACACCGTACAAAATCAAAATAATAAAATCCATCCATTCATTTTCTACCGCTTATTCCCTTTGGGATCGCGGGGGGCGCTGGTGCCTATATCAGCTACAATCGGGCGGAAAGCGGGGTACACCCTGGACAAGTCGCCACCTCATCGCAGGGCCAACACAGATAGACAGACAACATTCACACACTAGGGCCAATTTAGTGTTGCCAATCAACCTATCCCCAGGTGCATGTCTTTGGAGGTGGGAGGAAGCCGGAGTCACGGGGAGGACATCCAAACTCCACACAGAAAGATCCCAAACCCTGGATTGAACCCAGGACTACCCCAGGACCTTCGTATTGTGAGGCAGACGCACTAACCCCTCTTCCACCGTGCTATAAAATCAATTGGTTAAAAACAACAACAACAAAGATCGATAAGATTTACAATGGATAAACAGTCAGAGAAAGGTATGTTTTGAGTCTAGATTTGTTAAAGTACCAATGATTGTCACACGCACACTAGGTGTGGTGAAATTTGTCCTCTTCATTTGACCCATTCCCTTGTTCACCCACTGAGAGGTGAGGGGAGCAGTGGAATCATTTTTGGTGATTTAACCCCCATTTCCAACCCTTGATACCGAGTGCCGAGCAGGGAGGTAATGGCTCCCAGCCTACCGATCTCAGGGCGGACACTCTAACCACTAGGCCACTGAATAGGTGGTGGGGAAGAGGGTTATTGAGTCTAAGTCACGAAGGTCTGGTGGTAATGAGTTCCAAAGATGAGGGGCAGAGCGGCGGACCGTTTAGATAAGGGGACAGTGAGATGGATGGATAAGGAAGATCTTCGGGAACGTGAGGGCATGGCGACATGGATCAGGTCAGAGAGATATGATGGAGAAATGTTATGGATAGACCAAGTGTGTACAAAAAAAATTACGACAGCGAGGCATGCTGGGAAACGTGCACTTCTCAGACACGTGCCAAGACTTGTCGACTTTTTCGCATCCAGCGGAAGACTCACGGAAATTGCACTTGTCAACCGACATCCCAAATGAAGTTACAAACCTCCAGGATTCTAATGTTTTTGTGTGCATATAAAAATGTTGTAGCTTCTGTCAGGATGTTAAAAAGATGACAATAACCACTTTACCAAAGTCTCTGCCTGCAAACCACGCAACCCTCTCCTATAGCATATCTCAGACGGATGCAAAATAGAACTGTTCGAGCAGAAACAAACACGATATTTCCTCCACACCAGTTCCTACCCTCACCTATGGTCACAAGCTTTGGGTAATGACCGAAAGGACAAGGGCACGAACACAAGCGGCAGAAACGGGTTTCCTCCACAGGATGTCTGGGATCATTCTCAGAGATCGGATGAGGCTCAGAACCGCTGCTCCTTCACTTCGAGATGAGCCAGCTGGGATGGCTTGGGCATCTACCATGGATGCCTTCCGGAGGCCTCCATGGTGATGTGTTTCGGGCAAGTCCAGCCAGAAGGATGCCTTGGGGCAGACCTCGGACAGGCTGGAGGGACTATATCTCACAGCTGACCCTGGGAACGCCTTAGTGGAACTAGACAGTCAATGCCTTTGGAGGGTCACTGTCGTCAACTGACCAAAAACTGTTTTTATCATCTGAGAAATATTTGTAAAGTGATCATTCACGTGTTCATTTCATCTCGCATTGACTATTGCAAGTCTCTCTTTACCCCTTTCAACATGTCAATACTAAAGAGACTTCAGACTGTACAAAATGCGGCTGCCCAACCGGTGCACCAGAATTTATCCAGTCTTCATTGGCTTCCAGTTAAATTTCGTATAGAGTTTAATATTTTAGTCCTGACATTCCATGCAACCCTTCAGTACATCACTGACTTGCTAAGCTTCTACCCTTAAGGGTCTTCGGCCAGGGTCTTCTAAAGACCTGTGGAGACCTGGCATTCCAGGCTATAGCTCCCAGACTCTGAACAATTTGCACCAATCCCTCCGTGATCTTGACCGTGTTGAAACTTTTCAGAAACGTTTGAAAACTTCTCATTTTAGTAAAGCTTTTAGTTAAATGCACCTTCTAACTATCCTCTTTAATCCACTTTGTATCTTTTTTATAGTCTTGCCCTTGTTGTTTTAATTGAATTGTTGTTTAACTTCACCGATGTTTAGTACAGCGCTTTGTGATTTTAGCCGTGAAAAGAGCTTTATAAATAAAATGTACTTACTTACTAGATGAGGTGGCATCACTGGCTGTCATGCAGATTTTGTCCAAGAACTGATACACAACACTTTTGCAGGGTTGATTACTTTTCACATTTGTCCTGGGCATGACGTTAAAGTGCGGTGAAGGCTCCTCTACGGGGTCTTGGGGCACTAGGAGGTTAACCCCTTTACTACAGTTACCCCAGGTGGTCCTTGGCAAAGGCCTAGTACCTAACAGCCCCCTAGCCAGGGATACGGTGAAGACCTCAACGGCGGAGCAGGCGGAAGACGGTAGATGTAAGAACTACCACAACGGCTGCGATGGGGAAAGAAGGTACCCCCACATCCATGGGGGAACAACAACCCAAGACCTCAACGGTGGAACAGGCTGAGGATGATTGCTAACCCTATGGAGCGTCACAACGGCTGGATGGCGGCAGAAGGCTGCAGCAGAAAAGGGTCCACCCCAGTCCTCTTGGACTCCATGCCACTGGACCCTAACCCGATTCTCTCAAAGATTGTGTGGTGATTGTCTGTGCACCAGTCTCCCCATGTTAAACAAAGTCTCGCTGAGGCATCCTCTATACAGGGATACCCCCTACCAAGAGGATCGTCATACTTGTACGAGTGACCGCCAATGACAGTACACGTCCACTAAAGTTGACCAATTTGAGCAAAAGTTGAACGGACTCGGACTTGAAAAAACCTGTTTTAAAGATTGAAAGTTGCCATCGATCCAACTTGTCCCGGGGATTGGCGCCTATGCACAGTACCTGTGTGTCCTGGGCATGACGTTAAAGTGCATCCAGCAGTGGAGGCTCCTCTATGGGGTCTTGGGGCACTAGGAGGTTGACCCCTTTACTACTGTTACTCCAGGTGGTCCTTGGCAAAGGCCTAGTACCTGACTGCCCCCTAGCCAGGGATACGGTGAAGACCTCCACGGCGGAGCAGGCGGTAGATGTAAGAACTACCACAACGGCTGCGATGGCAAAAGAAGGCCCCACCACATCCATGGGGGAACAACAACCCAAGACCTCAACAGTGGAACAGGCGGAGGATGATTGCTAACCCTATGGAGCGTCACAACGGCTGGATGGTGGAGGAAGGCTGCAGCAGAAAAGGGTCACCAGTCGTCTTGGACTCCATGCCACTGGACCCTCACCCGATTATGTCAAGGATTGTGTGGTGACTGTCTGTGCACCAGTCTTCCCATGTTAAACAAAGTCTCGCAGAGGCATCCTCCATAAAGGGGTACACCCCTACCAGGAGGATCGTCATACTCATACGAGTGACCGCCGATGACTTTTCACATTTGGTCCGGATTGACACCCATTCCTGGTACCTGGGAATTGATACTGGTATGCAACGGTAACATTCGTTTGGTATTGTCGTATGTTAGTAAATGCTAGTTGCTTAATGATAAAGTCTAATATTGACATACATTTAAAATTGAGCTGATTATGACAGCTGTCGCGTCCAGTTTTTATATCTGGTTTTCTTTTTACATTGTTTAGTCTTAGCTGAGATAGGCACCAGCGCCCCCCGCAACCCCAAAAGGGAATAAGCGGTAGAAAATGGATGGATGGATAGTCTCAATTGCAGTGTTATATGGTAGACTGGGCATGCAGTTGCCATTTCAAGACATTAGATGGCAGACGATATTATGTCAGACTGATTGATTGATTCTTTTATTAGTAGATTGCATAATACAGTACATATTCCGTACAATTGACCACTAAATGGTAACACCCCAATAAGTTTTTCAACTTGTTTAAGTCGGGGTCCACGTTAATCAATCCACTCGAAATCCATTGCATCCGGTCTCCCCTTGGGGTTGGGGGGTTGTAACCCACATTCGCGGTCCTCTCTAAGGTTCCTCATAGTCATTCTCTTTGACGTCTCCTGGGTTGTGAGTTTTTCCTTGCCCTTATGTGGGCGCTTCACCGCGGATGTCGTTGTGGCTTGTGCAGCCCTTTGAGATATTTGTGATTGATTGATTGAGTAGTGTAAAGGCTACGGTGTGTTGCGTAGCCAGGAAGTCGTCTCTGCCATAAAGCTGAACGTGCCCGTTTTGTCTAATGTCGAGTCCTACAAAGTGTTTAAATTGTAAGTTTGCGGTTTAATTGTAAAGTGCATTTTAGTTGTAGTTTTCATTACTGAATTTGGAGGTTTAAAATCGCCATTTAAAATTCCTAAAGCTAAGCTAATCAGTGGCAATACCACTTAAATTGAGTTATTTTACATTGAAGTGCTTTTTTGTCAGACATACTTGCTTTGTTGGCAGGGAACATTTTTACCATTGCCTTGATGCAGTCAAACTGAGTACGCTTTGAATGAATCCCTTTAAGCCCACGATCTTAAGAAGAACTGGACAAATTAAGGCCCGGGGGCCACAAGTGGCCCGTTAAACGTTTCAATCTGGCCCGCCGGACATTCCCAAATAATAAAGATGGAAAGTGTAGCTGCCATTATGATATGCACTTCTAATGACCCTAAGTCTTCAAATACACCAAGTCTTTACATGATTGGAATCTGCATAAATTATCAATCAATCAATGTTTATTTATATAGCCCAATATCACAAATGTGTCAAAGGACTGTACAAACCATTACGACTACGACATCCTCGGAAGAACCCACAAATTACAAGTTACTATGGTCATCTAATTAGTTACTATGGTAATTTATGTCACATCAGCTCAGACGAGGCACCAAGTAGCGTTTCCATTGACCCGGAAGGAGATTTTCACAACATAGTTCTAAAGATTAGTGATGTATCAGATATATCGGATTGTAGGTGGGTTTATTTTGTACCCTTCGCGTTCATATTTCACTGTTTTTTACATTTTTGTTGTGTTTCACTCCATTGTAAAATATGTGGATCGAAAGGGGGTGTGACGTTCATATTTTGTCAATATTCAGTGTTTTATCCTTCATAGAAAAATGTAAAAAATATCATTACGTTTTTTAAGGCGGTCTTTCATAAAGTTTTTAGCATTCAATCAGACATTATTGTGAGGTTTTGTATTAGTGTTCATAAAAATGGATGCTCCGGCCCCCAGACACGTTTTTTTTTTCACTAAATGTGGCCCCCGAGTCAAAATAATGTACTTTGAATGTTGTTCACCTATCGGATTGAGTTCGAAACCGTGGTTTAAGAGGTTGTTGATTTCCAAGTATAAAAGTTACAATACAAAACAATGGAAAGCAACAATACTGAAGGTCAGGTAGACTAAGTGCAGATCGAAGGCACAAAATATTTGACAAAGTACGAGTACAAATTGGTGATTGACATTTTAAAGCCACTGCACGTGGTAACTCTTGGATATATAAAGTGCTGCAAATTAGGGGGCAGTTCTGACCTTAACTGGAGGTGCAATGGACAAAAAAAATGCTGCTTGGTTCATTTTTACACATGGTTTGCTCACTGAGCTCTCCAACCTTGAGACCTGGGATGCCTGATACGCCAAAAGTTTTCTTTATCCACACACAAGGTTGAAATCTGGGCTGTGATTAGAAGCGTTAAGCAACAAAGAACTCAAGGTGTTGTTTAATTTTACTTTATCATCACACAATTTAATAGTAAATAGTACTCTGGGGACATTTGCTTTTGATTTTTTTTAAAGCCAAGCTGGACTGTGGAGGGGGGCGTGGGTGTGGGTGTGCCAGGCCAGGCCTCGAAGACAGCGACTGGTGCATAGATGGCCCAGGTGGGCCTTGTTATCTAATTTCCTGCCTTTATTAGCAGCAGCCGGGATGAGACACTTTGTTGGAGCTGGAGTGGGAGCGAGAGAGCGAGCGAGAAACGGACGCAAACCGACAACTTGCTAGAAAGCTAAAGAACGCCACAATTATAGGACAATAAAACAGTGTTATACCCTGAATCCCAGGCTCTCCTGGCAGTACGTGGTGGTCTGCAAAACCCACTAGAGGGCATCCTCTACATCAGGGGTAGGGAACCTATGGCTCGCGAGCCAGATGTGGCTCTTTTGATGACTGCATCTGGCTCTCGGACAAATCTGAGCTGACATTGCTTATCACGATGAGTAATGAATAATTTCACTTGTAATCACAGTGTTAAAAATAACGTTCAAAATACAAAATATTCTCATGCATTTTTAATCCATCCATCCGTTTTCTACCGCACCTGTTCAAGAAGTTGCGTTAAAGGTAAGAAGTTATTTATTTATTATTGGTTAGTGTGGGGCTTGCCCTCCTGGAGGTTCTTCAGACCACCAAGCACTGACATGAGAGCTTGTTTCAGGGTTACAATATTGTTTTATTTTTTAAGCAATTGTCTTTTTCTCTTTCGTTCTCGCTCGCGCTCTGGCTCCAGCCCCAGCCCCAACCCCGTCCCTCCTCCTGGCTGCTGCTTATAACAGAGCGACAGATGATTAGATAACAAGGCCCAGGTGGGCCATCTACACACCTGTCGCTGATTTCAAGGCTGATCCTGGCAACACCCTCCTTCGCTGCAGGCCCGCAGGCCACGCCCCCTCCAAATTTAGCTTCAGAATAACAATGTTATTACAAAGAATAAAAGACCTATTATACTCTAGAAATGTTGGTCCTACTTAAAAATGCACGCGTTTAGTTGTGTTCAGTGTTAAAAAAATATGACATGGCTCTTAAGTAAATACATTGTAAAATATTTGGCTTCTTGGCTCTTTCAGTCAAAAAGGTTCCCGACCCCTGCTTTACAGGGACATAAAAGTTGTTAAGGAATGTAAGGATATTGTAGATACCGTAGTTTCAAAACCCTCACAATAATGCCGTTATGTGTGACAGTATCAAACAAAAACTTAGTGAGTGTAGTTGGCTAGTCTGAAAATAAACTCAGTGTTGGCATTAACACATTTTCCATTTCCCGGACTATTAGGTTGAGCTTACCCACCTCAAAACGTCAGGAATAGCTGTCACTTTGAACGATCACCGCCAATTTTAATGAGCATAATGGTTTTAAACACCCTATGTGCAAATAAATGAAAGGCATTCTTCATCAAGAGCCACTTGTCATACTGATGGTGGCTGTACAAACAACACCAACACTGTCATAAACATGCGCAATATTGTGAAACCACACGAAACAACAATAACAAACGCATTTTGGGAGAATATTTGTGCACAACAGAACAAATATTCAAAAATCCCTGCAGTACCAGCTCTTCCGCGACTGAATTAAAAATGTCGAGCAAAGCGAGACCAGCTTGCTAGTAAATAAATACAATTAAAAAAATAGAGGCAGCTCACTGGTAAGTGCTGCTATTTGAGCTATTTTTAGAACAGGCCAGCGGGCGACTCATCTGGTCCTTACGGGCGACCTGGTGCCCACGGGCACCACGTTGGGGACCCCTGTATTACAGAGTTCCGGTGGGACGGTGTTTGAGGGGACACATTTCCGGCCTTCTTGTTGTTTTCCAAATGAGGAGATCCTGCTCCGTTATTGAGTGAAGTAAAGTCTGAATGTCATTAAAACAGTTAGCGCCATCTTTTGACACTTCTTCCACCCTTATTTTTATATACTTTATACGTTTTTTAAATTTCTTATACTTATTTATATATCTTTTTATTTGGTACATGGTAAATTGATAGATGTGACCAGTAGATGGCAGTCACACATAAAAGATACCAGTACATGTAGACTGCAATGTGACTACCATGAATTGATTAACATGGACCCCGACTTAAACCAGTTGAAAAACTTATTGGGGTGTTACCATTTAGTGGTCAATTGTACGGAATATGTACTGTACTGTGCAATCTACTAATAAAAGTCAATAAATCAATCAAAACTCATTACATTGCTAATATGAAGTAGTGTAAAGTTCTTACTTATATCTGTCAGTAAACTCACCATGAAAGCGCTAAAACATACCGGTGTAGTGAGTTTACATTATTCACCCAAGGAACTTTAGTTATTAGAGAGTTCCGGTCGTACCGTTTTTCAAGGGACACATTTCCGGCCTTGTTGTTTTCCAAATGAGGAGATGCTGCTCCGTTATTGAGTGAAGTAAAATCTGAATGTCATTAAAACAGTTAGCGCCATCTTTTGACACTTCTTCCACTCTTATTTGTATATACTTTGTACTTTTTTTTTTAATGTTTGATACTTGTTTATATATATTTTTATTTGGTACGTGGTAAATTGATAGGTGTGAGCAGTAGATGGCACTCACACACAAGAGATACATGTAGACTGCAATGTGACTACCATGAATTGATTAACGTGGACCCCAAGTTGAAAAACTTATTGGGGTGTTACCATTTAGTGGTCAATTGTACGGAATATGTACTGTACTGTGCAATCTACTAATAAAAGTCAATAAATCAATCAAAACTCATTACATTGCTAATATAAAGTAGTGTAAAGTTCTTACTTATATCTGTCAGTAAAATCACCATGAAAGCGCTAAAACATACCGGTGTAGTGAGTTTACATTATTCACCCAAGGAACTTTAGTTATTAGAGAGTTCCGGCCGTACCGTTTTTCAAGGGACACATTTCCGGACTTGTTTTTTTCCAAATGAGGAGATGCTGTTCCGTTATTGAGTGAAGTAAAATCTGAATGTCATTAAAACAGTTAGCGCCATCTTTTGACACTTTTTCCACTCTTATTTGTATATACTTTATACTTTTAAAAAAAAAATTTTATACTTATTTATATATATTTTTATTTGGTACATGGTAAAATGATAGGTGTGAGCAGTAGATGGCACTCACACATAAGAGATACGTGTAGACTGCAATGTGACTACCATGAATTGATTAACGTGGACGCCAAGTTGAAAAACTTATTGGGGTGTTACCATTTAGTGGTCAATTGTACGGAATTTGTACTGGACTGTGCAATCTACTAATAAAAGTCTCAATTAATCAATTAAAACTCATTACATTGCTAATATAAAGTAGTGTAAAGTTCGTACTTATATCTGTCAGTAAACTCACCATGAAAGGGCTAAAACATACCGGTGTAGTGAGTTTACATTATTCACCCAAGGAACTTTAGTTATTAGAGAGTTCCGGTCGTACGGTTTTTTAAGGGACACATTTCCGGCCTTGTTGTTGTTTTCCAAATGAAGGGATGCTGCTCCGTTATTGAGTGAAGTAAAGTCTGAATGTCATTAAAACAGTTAGCGCCATCTTTTGACACTTCTTCCACTCTTATTTGTATATACTTTATACTTTTTTTAAAAATGTTTTATACTTATTTATATATTTTTTTATTTGGTACATGGTAAATTGATAGGTGCGAGCAGTAGATGGCAGTCACACATAAGAGATACGTGTAGACTGCAATGTGACTACCATGAATTGATTAAGGTGGACCACAAGTTGAAAAACTTATTGGGGTGTTGCCATTTAGTGGTCAATTGTACGGAATTTGTACTGTACTGTGCAATCTACTAATAAACATTTCAGTCAATCAATCAATCTTGTTCAGGATCACGGGGGAGCTGGAGCCTATCCCAGCAGACTCCGGGAAGAGGCGGAGTCCACCCTGGCCGACAGTCACATATGCACTACCTTTTACTCTCACATTAACACTTATAGGCATTTTATGGACTGCAGTTAACCTAAAAAGTATGTTTTTGAACCAAAAACCCAATTTCTTGTAATATCCAAAGAACCATGAATTATTTTAATGACTTATGACAAGTTCTCTCCTCCAGGGGCGTGCACTTATTTCCAAATGATGCGCTATTAAAACTGATATGAATGAAATGGACACACCCCAAAAAAAATTAAAAAAAACGCACCCATGCCATGCTCTTTATATCATTAAAACGGGACTCGAAAAAGCCATCTGTCTCCTTTCTGCTCAATATTTCAGAGTGACAAATGGAGAGAAGATTGAATCTATGCCACCTTTTTTTTTTTTGTCTTTTGATTGATCGCTCAGCCTAGATTTTGGATGTGAAAATGATATACAAGTTGGCGTGAAGGACTGAAGGAAATGTCCATGTTGTCAAAGGTCTCAGACTTTATGCAGATCTATTAAAGGCAAGTATCTCAGTATGGCATTAAAAGGCATTAAAAGATGTGTAATACTTAACTACAAGGGCACGGGAAGCAGGCATTGGAAAAATGTAATTAGCAGGTTTAATTGTACTGTCCTGCATAGTATAATGGAGCATAAACATAACCAAAGTGCTCAGGAACCTAAACCGCAAGGCGATGTTTATAGAATTAATGCAATCAGAATAGATTCTTCACACTGTAGCTCAATACTCATTTCATGCCTTCTACCGACAAGCAATGCATTATTTATTGTATTTTCTCACAGAAGGAGAATTTGATTTCATGTCAGAAACAATGGGTCGACAGTCGCGATGAAAGTTTACATACACTTAAAAAGAACACAATCTCATGGCTGTCTTCAGTTTCCAATATTGTCTACAAGTCTTATTTTTTTGTGACAGAGTGATTAGAACACATCCATCCATCCATCTTCTTCCGCTTATATGAGGGTCAGGTCGCGGGGGCAGCAGCCCAAGAAGGGAAGCCCAGACTTCCCACTCCCCAGCCACTTGGTCCAGCTCCTCATGGGGGATCCCATGAGACAGTCTACCCAATGTGTCCTGGGTCTTCCCCGTGGCCTCCTACCGGTCAGAAATGCCCGAAACACCTCCCTAGGGAAGCATTCGGGTGGCATCCTGACCAGATGCCTGAACCACCTCATCTGGCTCCTCTCCATGTGGAGGAGTGGCGGCTTTACTTTGAGTTCCTCACCCTATCTCTAAGGGAGAGACCCACCACCCGGCGGAGGAAACTCATTTCGGTCGTGATCTTGTCCTTTCGGTCATAACCCAAAGCTCATGACCATAGGTGAGGATGGGAACGTAGATCGACCGGTAAATTGAGAGCTTTGCCTTCCGGCTCAGCTTCTTCTTCACCACAACGGATCAATACAGCGTCCGCATTACTGAAGACGCCGCACCGATCCCCCTGTCGATCTTGCAATCCACTCTTCCCCCACTTGTGAACAAGACTCCTAGGCACTTGAACTCCTCCACTTGGGGCAGGGTCTCCTACCCAACCTGGAGATGGCACTCCACTTTTTTACAGGCAAGAACCATGGACTCGGACTTGAAGATGCTGATTCTTATTCCGGTCGCTTCACACTCGGCTGCGAACCGATCCAGTGAGAGCTGATGATCCTAGCCAGATGAAGCCATCAAGACCACATCCTCTGCAAAAAGCAGGGACCTAATCCCACGGCCACCAAACCGGAACCCCTCAACACCCTGACTACGCCTAGAAATTCTGTCCATAAAAGTTATGAACAGAATGGGTGACAAAGGACAGCCTTGGCGGAGTCCGACCCTCACTGGAAACGGGTCTGACTTACTGCCGGCAATGCGGACCAAGCTCTGACACTGATCATACAGGGAGAGGACCGCCACAATCAGACAGTCCGATACCCCATACTCTCTGAGCACTCCCCACGGTCGAATGCCTTGTCCAAGTCCACAAAGCACATGTAGACTGGTTGGGCAAACTCCCATGCACCCTCAAGAACCCTGCCCAGAGTAGAGAGCTGTGACCAACAACAATGTCCTCCTATCACAAAAAAATAAGACTTATAAGGAAACTCAAGACAGCCATGACATTATGTTCTTTACAAGCGTATGTAAACTTTTGATCGTGACTATCAGTGCATTTCTAGGGTGTGAAACTTCCCCCAAATACTGGAGTGAGAGGATTCTCCACAAGCGAGGACGCTCTCTGCTTTTTTTTTTGCAAGTAATCCCTCATACTCTTTCCTCAAAATCAAACACATTGATGGATTAAGCGGAGTCAGGCTCCACCGGGCCGAGGCCATTTGAATAAATGTAAATGTGAAGTACAGTGACGTATCAGAATGATACACAGCTGGGTGCAAATCTCCCGGAAGAAAAGCCGCGTTGTGTTCATGGAATGTTCCATCCTGGGCGCTGCAGCCAAATGGATTATGATGTTAATTGGAAATATTCAGGTTGCCGTCACACCTTGTTAGAAACTTTCACGTTCGCCTGTCATTTGTAATTCAATGAAAGCCATTTTGGAGAGGATGTTAAAAGGGGGCGGTGGGTCCTGATTAAGGAACAAAAGAAGAATGTGTGCTCCTGGTGGGAGACAATCAGCTCAAAACTGTACAAGATATTTTTTTTATTGAGTGGACAAAATTAACTCATGCAGTAAATTTCAAAATGGCACAGAGCTGTGTGAAGACCTAAGCCAAGAAGCAACAATCCCAATTCGGGTCATAGATCTCCACCTTCCATACAGGTCTAAAGCAGACCTGGGCAAATTTTCAATCATACCCAAATAATTTTTTTAGATGTTAAAAGGCCTACTGAAAGCCACTACTACCGACCACGCAGTCTGATAGTTTATATATCAATGATGAAATATTAACATTGCAACACATTACTAAAATACAATTTTAAATTTCCCGCAGAGTTTCTTGTTGAAAACGTTGCGGAATGATGACGCGTGTTTGTCACGTTTCGGGTTGGGACGTATTAGCTCAGCATCTCTTTTCATCGCATAATTACACGGTAATTTGGACATCCGTGTTGCTGAATCTTTTGCAATTTGTTCAATCAATAATGGAGACGTCAAAGAAGAATACTGTTGGTGGAAAGCGGTGGATTGCAGCTGTCTTTAGCACCGAGACACAGCCGGTGTTTGTTTGTTTGTTGTGAAGCTTTAACACAGAGCGGTCAAGCGAACGTGTTTCTCTACGTCAACCAGCATGTTTTTGGATGGGAAAATTGTGATATATATCTTACTGGGGACATCAGTGGATTATTCGTCCTCCTGCAGTAGCTGTCAAAAAAGGCAGCTGTGAGATTGGCTTCTCGGCTTCTCTCTGAGACACTGGCGTGTTCACCGCAGCCATCCGACTTTGAGGTATGTCTTTACAATCTCACTAAAACGCTATTAAAACAATAAGCAGATAAGGGATCTTCCAGGATTATCCTAGTAAATGTGTCTAATTACATCTAAAACGCTCACACTGCCGCCGCCCGGAGCCGTTGCTTTTTATTTTATTTTATAATTTTATTTTTTTTCTAGTCCTTCGCTATCAATATCTTCAGCCACAAATCTTTCATCCTTAATGGGGAAATTGTCGTTTTCTTGATCCGAATAGCTCTTTTTGTTGGAAGGTCCCATTATAAACAATGTGAGGATGTGAGGAGCCCTCACACCGGTGACGTCATCGTCTGCGACTTCCGGTAAAGGCAAGGCTTTTTTATTAGCGACCAAAAGTTGCGAACTTTATCGTCGATGTTCTCTACTCAACCCTTTCAGCAAAAATATGGCAATATCGCGAAATGATGAAGTATGACACATAGAATGGACCTGCTATCCCCGTTTAAATAAGAACATCCCATATCAGTAGGCCTTTAAGATAGAAAATGTAGCTGCCATTAAGATGTGCAGTGATGTTTTCCAATGACCGTAAGTCTTGAACTATACAAAGTATTTATTGTATATATTATTTTTTTAAAGTTGAAAAACTTATTGGGGTGTTACCTTTTAGTGGTCAATTGTACAGAATATGTACTGTACTGTGCAATCTACTAATAACAGTTGAAATCAATCAATCAAATCTCATTACATTTATGAAATAAAGTAGTGTAAAGTTCGTACTTATATCTGTCAGTAAATTTGCCATGAAAGGGCTAAAACATACCGGTGTAGTGAGTTTACATTATTCACCCAAGCAACTTTAGTTCTGGTTGGACGGTTTTTCACGGGACACATTTGTTGTTGATTTCCGAATGCGGAGATGCTGTTCCGTTGAGTGAAGTAAAGTCTGAATGTCATTAAAACAGTTAGCGCCATCTTTTGACACTTCTTCCAATCCCGTCCTTGCACGCTACACCGCTACAACAAAGATGACGGGGAGAAGACGCTGTCGACGGTGAGCTGTTTATATACTTTATACTTTATTTATTTTATATACTTATTTTTATATACTTTTATTTGGTACATGGTAAATTGATAAGTGAGACCAGTAGATGGCAGTCACACATAAGAGATACGTGTAGACTGCAATGTAACTACCATGAATTGATTACCGTGGACCCCGACTTAAGCAAGTTGAAAAACTTATTGGGGTGTTACCATTTAGTGGTCAATTGTACGGAATATGTACTGTACTGTGCAATCTACTAATAACAGTTTAAATCAATCAATCAAATCTCATTATATTTCTAATATAAAAGTAGTGTAAAGTTCTTACATCTGTCAGTAAATTCGCCATGAAAGGGCTAAAACATACCGGTGTAGTGAGTTTACATTATTCACCCAAGGAACTTTAGTGATTAGAGAGTTCTGGTTGGACGTTTTTTCCCAGGACAACTTTGTTGTTTTCCGAATGAGGAGATGCTGTTCCGTTGAGTGAAGTAAAGTCTGAATGTCATTACAACAGTTAGCGCTATCTTTTGACACTTCTTCCACTCCCGTCCTTGCACGCTACACCGCTACAATAAAGATGACGGGGAGAAGACGCTGTTGACGGTGAGCCATTTATATACTTTATACTTTATTTATTTTATATACTTATTTTTATATACTTTTTTTGGTTCTTGGTAAATTGATAAGTGAGACCAGTAGATTGCAGTCACACATAAGAGATACGTGTAGACTGCAATGTGACTACCAGAATTTGATTACAGTGGACCCCGACTTAAGCAAGTTGAAAAACTTAATGGGGTGTTACCTTTTAGTGGTCAATTGTACGGAATATGTACTGTACTGTGCAATCTACTAATACAAGTTTCAATCAATCCAAAGCCTGGAGAATGACATCCTGACTCTTAGGCTGAGAGATAGAAAAACAGAAAAAAAAAAACCTACCTCAATTTTTCATGAACACAATCAGACAAGTTGACTGATATTTCCACACACAACAATCCATAATTCCTCAGGTGAAGCCCATTCATTAAGTGAACTCTGGATACCTCCATCGCCGTTCAAGCGTAGCCATACACTAACAAAACCATTTACATCGGCCCAGCAGCCTATTTACAATATCCAATAAAAGCCCAAATTGATGGATGTCATCTTATCGCACGTAGACAACAACTCCTGCCTCTTCACAATATGCTGCAGCTTTATGAGGTCTGGACAAGCTATTCTTTTGAATGACATCCATAAGCCATACCTTAACGCAACCGAAATTGGCTCGAACCTACATTTTCGAAACAAAATAAAATATATCACACCGTTTATACATTTTATACATAGTACCTGAGCAGACCTTTTTTCCATATGAGTTGGCAAATTGTGTTAGATGTAAATATAAACGGAATACAATGATTTCCAAAACATTTTCAACCCATATTCAATTGAATGTGCTACAAAGACAAGATATTTGATGTTCAAACAAATATTTTTTTTTATTTTTTTTGCAAATAATAATTAACTTAGAATTTCATGGCTGCAACACGTGCCAAAGTAGTTGGGAAAGGGCATGTTCACCAATGTGTTACATCACCTTTTCTTTTAACAACACTCAAACGTTTGGGAACTGAGGAAACTAATTGTTGAAGCTTTGAGAATGGAATTCTTTCCCATTCTTGTTTTATGTAAACCTTCAGTCGTTCAACAGTCCGGGGTATCGCTGTCGAACTTTACGCTTCATAATGCGCCACACAATTTCGATGGGAGACAGGTCTGGACTGCAGGCAGGCCAGGAAAGTAACCGCACTCTCTTTTTACGAAGCCAAGCTGTTGTAACACGTGCTGAATGTGGCTGGGCATTGTCTTGCTGAGATAAGCAGGGGCGTCCATGAAAAAGACGGTGCTTAGATGGCAGCATATGTTGTTCCAAAACCTGTATGTACCTTTCAGCATTAATGGTGCTTTCACAGATGTCTAAGTTAGCCAAGCCTTGGACACTAATGCACCCCCATACCATCACAATTGCTGGCTTTTGAACTTTGCGTCGATAACAGTCTGGATGGCTCGCTTCCCCTTTGGTCCAGATGACACGATGTCGAATATTTCCAAAAATTATTTGAAATGTGGACTTGTCAGACCACAGCACACTTTTCCACTTTGCATCGGTCCATCTTAGTTGATCTCGGGCCCAGAGAAGCCGGCGGTGTTTCTGGATGTTGTTGATGAATGGCTTTGGCTTTGCATAGTAGAGCTTTAACTTGCACTTACAGATGTAGCGACAAACTGTATTTAGTGACAACGGTTTTCTGAAGTGTTCCTGAGCCCATGTGGTGATATCCTTTAGAGATTGATGTCGGTTTTTGATACAGTGCTGTCTGAGGGATCGAAGGTCACCGTCATTCAATGTTGGTTTCCGGCCATGCCGCTTACGTGGAGTGATTTCTCCAGATTCTCTGAACCTTTTGATGATATTATGGACCGTAGATGTTGAAATCCCTAAATTTCTTGCAATTGCACTTTGAGAAACATTTTTCTTAAACTGATGTACTATTTGCTCACTTTATCAGTATTTATTGCCACCTTTCCCAACTTCTTTGTCACGTGTTGCTGGCATCAAATTCTCAAGTTAATGATTATTTGCAAAAAAAAAAATATTTATCAGTTTGAACATCAAATATGTTGTCTTTGTAGCATATTCAACTGAATATGGGTTGAAAAGGATTTGCAAATCATTGTATTCTGTTTATATTTACATCAAACACAATTTCCCAATATGGAAACAGGGTTTTTTACAATGGAGAGAGTCGCTTAAACATTGGCGAGCTTTATGATAGTGACAGTTTAACCCTGGAACGGATTGTTTACGTTAACAGGCTTTTAAAAAGAAAGTAATATCTTATCCGAGTCTTTAAATTACTTAGCTCGTTGATGATTCTGTTTGGTTTTATATTGTGTAGTTATACTTAAATGGTAATTATTATTTTGTGACTGTAAATTGTTTGCCTGTTTTTTTATTGATGCTTTTATTTTTTCATTTTTGTCTGTATTGTGTAGTTATAATTATATGCTTTTACTTGTAATTGTATTGAGTTGTGGACCTCAGGAAGACTAGTGTGTTGTTGTGGCAACCAGCTAATTGGGGAGCCTTAATAAAAATTAATAAATGAATAAATAGCTCGGTTGGTAGAGTGGCCGTGTCAGCAACTTGAGGGTTCCAGGTTCGACCCCCGCTCCCGCCCTCCTAGTCGCTAACATTGTGTCTTTGGGCAAGACACTTTACCCACCTGCTCCCAGTGCCACCCACACTGGCTTAAAGGGGAACATTATCACATTTTCAAAAGGGTTAAAAACAATAAAAATCAGTTCCCAGTGGCTTGTTGTATTTTTTGAAGTTTTTTTCAAAATTTTACCTGTCTCGGAATATCCCTAAATAAACCTTTAAAGTGCCTTATTTTCGCTCTCTGCGAAGACACTGGCCATTTCCCTGTGATGTCACACCGTGCTGCCAATGTAAACAAACAATGGGAATACCACAGCAAAATATAGCGACATTAGCTCGGATTCAAACTCGGATTTCAGCGACTTAAGCGATTCAACAGATTACGCATGTATTGAAACAGATGGTTGGAGTATGAAAGTATTGAAGAAAAAACTGAAGCTATTGAGCGAATAGCTATTGACGCTATTCATAGCCATAGCATGGCCGAATAGCCGCGTTAGCATCGCCGGTAAAATGTGCGGACCAAACGATCAGGACTTTCGCATCTTTTGACACTGGAACAACTTAAATCCGTCGATTGGTAAGTGTTTTTTTCGCATTAAATGTGGGTGGAAGGAAACGTAATATAGTTGCAAATGCATCTGCAGGTTATCCATACATCTCTGTGCCATGTCTGCTTTAGCACCGCCGGTAAATAGCATGTTAGCATCGATTAGCGTAGCATGTTAGCATCGATTAGCTGGCAGTCAACATCAACAAAACTCACTTTTGTTATTTCGTTGACTATCGTTGCAAATGCATTTGCAGGTTATCCATACATCTCTGTGCCATGTCTGCCTTAGCATCGCCGGTCAAATGTGGAGACACTCCGGCACATTCAATGGGGGTCTGGCGGCAGACACTTTGGCATCATCGGGCCACTGGTGCAACTTGAATCCCTCCCTGTTAGTGTTGTTACACCCTCCGACAACACACCGACGAGGCATGATGTCTCCAAGGATCCAAAAAATAGCCAAAAAAATGGAAAAAAACAGAGCTGAGACCCGGTGTTTGTAATGTGTTGAAAATGAAAATGGCGGGTGTGTTACCTCGGCGATGTCACATTCTGACGTCATCGCTTCCAGCGCGATAAACAGGAAGGCGTTTAATTCACCAACATTCACCCATTTAGAGTTCGGAAATCGGTTAAAAAAATATATGGTCTTTTTTCTGCACCATCAAGGTATATATTGACTCTTACATAGGTCTGGTGATAATGTTCCCCTTTAAATGTAACTTAGATATTGGGTTTCACTATGTAAAGAGCTTTGAGTCACCAGAGAAAATCGCTATATAAATATCATTCACTTCACACACACGTTTTTGGAGCGATGTTTGCATACTTTAAGTTCCAGGCAGTCCATGCGGTCTGAATTTTATACATTTACAATATAAATATAAGCTTTATTCCATTGGAATGCATTGTTGCGGCCTTTTATTGAGCCATAAAACCCACACATCAATACCATTATAGCACAAATCAAGAACATACGGGTAATTTCAACACATTTTCGCCTGCTCTCTCTGTCCTATAATGCATTTTTACTGTGTTTTGGGATTAGACTTTAATAACGGCAAAGCCATTACAAAACATTATTAGCGCGAGTGTTGGGAACTGGCAACGATTTGGACCAAGTCCGCTTCTCCCGAGACGTGTTGTACACACACTTGTGCTTATGTGGAGCTACAGCAGCTTCTCCCCAGCAGGAAGGATGCGAGTGCAAAATCCCAGCAAGTCAACAAATTGGTAAAAAAGCTATTCAGTCAGCCATTCAGGAGGTCAAAAGTCCTTATTGAGTCATCATTCGCTATGGAAACAACACAGCACACGGTAAATGCAGCCATGATAGAACATTATTATGTGGGATGCAATTACGACGGGAACTAGCGTCAGAATCCTCGATATCATCTTAAGACACGGAGTGCAAGACTGCTCTTTTGTATCTTACATCCACACAATGTGAAAGCCTTAAAATACACACAATTAGGAGGCAGAAGCATTCAGCAAGTCTGGATTCAGTCAATGGATCAACTGCAGCAGACAAGATTTTATGTAATAAACACAGAAACTCGCAGGAAGAAAAAAAAAAATCTATGAACTCGATAAACATCACCAGAGCTTGACAAACTTCAATTTTTATACAAACCACGTTTCCATATGAGTTGGAAAATTGTGTTAAATGTAAATATAAACGGAATACAATGATTTGCAAATCATTTTCAACCCATATTCAGTTGAATGCACTACAAAGACAAGATATTTGATGTTCAAATTGATTAATTGCAAATAATCATTAACTTTGTGTCAAATAAGTTGGGAAAGGTGGCAATAAATACTGATAAAGTTGAGGAATGCTCATCAAACATTTATTTGAAACATCCCACAGGTGTGCAGGCTAATTGGGAAGAGGTGGTTGCCATGATTGGGTATAAAAACAGCTTCCCAAAAAATGCTCAGTCTTTCACAAGAAAGGATGGGGCGAGGTACACCCCTTTGTCCACAACTGCTAGAGCAAATAGTCAAATAGTTTAAGAACAACGTTTATCAAAGTGCAATTGCAAGAAATGTAGGGATTTCAACATCTACGGTCCATAATATCATCAAAAGGTTCAGAGAATCTGGAGAAAACATTGAAAAACCGTGACCTTCGATCCCTCAGACGGCACTGTATCAAAAACCGACATCAATCTCTAAAGGATATCACCACATGGGCTCAGGAATAGTTCAAAAAAACCACTGTCATTAAATACAGTTTGTCGCAACATCTGTAAGTGCAAGCTAAAGCTCTACTATGCAAAGCCATTTATCAACAAAATCCAGAAACGCCGCCAGCTTCTCTGGGCCCGAGATCATCTAAGATGGACTGATGCAAAGTGGAAAAGTGTTCTGTGGTCTGACGAGTCCACATTTCAAATTGTTTTTGGAAATATTCAACATGGTGTCATCCGGACCAAAAGGGAAGCGAACCATCCAGACTGTTTACGACGCAAAGTTCAAAAGCCAGCATCTATGATGGTATGGGGTGCATTAGTGCCCAAGGCATGGGTAACTTACACATCTGTGAAGGCACCATTAAACTGAAAGGTACATACAGGTTTTGGAACAACATATGCTGCCATCTAAGCGCCGTCTTTTTCATGGACGCCCCTGCTTATTTCAGCAAGACAATGCCAAGCCACATTCAGCACATATTACAACAGCGTGGCTTCGTAAAAAAAAAAAAAAGAGTGCGGGTACTTTCCTGGCCCGCCTGCAGTCCAGACCTGTCTACCATCGAAAATGTGTGGCGCATTATGAAGCATAAAATACGACAACGGAGACCCCGGACTGTTGAACGACTGAAGCTCTACATAAAACAAGATTGGGAAAGAATTCCACTTTCAAACCTTCAACAATTAGTTTCCTCAGTTCCCAAATGTTTATTGAGTGTTGTTAAAAGAAAAGGTGATGTAACACAGTGGTGAACATGCCCTTTCCCAACTACTTTGGCACGTGTTGCAGCCATGAAATTCTAAGTTAATTATTATTTGCAGAAAAAAAAAAGTATGTTTGAACATCAAATATGTCATCTTTGTAGTGCATTCAATTGAATATTGGTTGAAAATTATTTGCAAATCATTGTATTCCATTTATATTTACATCTAACGCAATTTCCCAACTCATATGGAAACGGGGTTTGTAAATGTAAAAGACTTCCTTGTGGTCTACATCAGTGTTTTTCAATCACTGTGCTGTGCGATATTGTTTGGTGTGCCGCGGGAAATTATGCAATTGCACCTAATCGGGTTAAAGATCCATGGATGGGTTAAAAATATTTTTTGCAAACCAGTAATTATTGTCTGTGCTAATTACTTTGTATATGTCGGGCACACACTCAAGCCTCCACCGGGGGGCAGTGTTGCGTACCCAGGTGTAAGACATCTTTTGCACAATCGGCCTTTTCATTGAAAACCCATAAGGGAATGGAACGACCTCACAACAAACTGGAAAAGTCTAACAGATTACTCTTCATTCACATTTGAAGTTAAAAAGTGGCTTTGGAGCAATCAAAGCTGCTCACACGGTCACTAAGGTGGCCACTATGTTTGACAGATCAACTTAATGTGGATTATATTTATCCGTGACAGCATTTTTGTTGTAAATTTTGAGGTGTGTGTGTTAAAATCATGGTTGTTTTTACAAATGATGACAGATGTGAACAAGAGCATGTATTGTATTTGTGTGATGATGTAAATGAGGTGTGGTTGTATCGTATAGTAAGTACATGTCCATGAAAGGGCATTTTATGACTTTTATTCATTTAACTAAGTGATATGATATGATTTTATTGTAACAATGTTTTTGCATGATTTTTGTATCCCATTATTTTAGGTAGCCAGGGACTGCAGATGGAAATCAGCTATTTAGCTATAATCTGGTTCAGAACATATCCGTCTTTGAGCTTAATGTTTCTGTGCATTGTCCCTTCAAATAAAGACTTAACTAACATGGTTTGTCGCGATCACAATATGCAGACGACAGCGGGAGGCGGCGTGCAGGTATAAAAGGGATCTATTGCTCAAACCAAAAATCTATCTGATGCGTAAACTAAAAATAAAGGCTTAAGCAAAACCAAACTAAAACACGTTGGACGACAACAAAGTCTTACAGCGTGTGGAGCAGACGGCGTCCACAAAGTACTTTCGTACATGACAACACCAAAATAGGAGCGCAAGACAACAACTGAAACACTACACACAGGAAAACACCAACAAAAGTCCAAAGGGTGTGATGTGACAGGTGGTGACAGTACACCTACTTTGAGACAAGAGCTATAGTGATGCATGCTTGGTTCTGGTTTAAATTCATATCCAACAATGGCGAGAATGACTTTTTGCTGTCAATATCGGCGGCTGAGTTTCATTGTTTTCTGCTGGTGGTGTGCCTCTGGATTTTTTTTCAATGAAAAAAAATGTGCTTTGGCTGAGAAAAGGTTGAAAACACTGGTCTACATAACGTGATGGTGGTTCTTTGGTCAAAATGTTGCATAGATTATGTTTTACGGAGCACCTTCAAGCCGCTATCTGACAGTCGCATCCGTAAGCGCCGTTTTGCGGTCGTATTTACGTGGCTAACTTTCGACAGCATCTTCTCCCCGTCATCTTTGTTGTAGCGGTGTAGCGTGCAAGGACGGGAGTGGAAGAAGTGTCAAAAGATGGCGCTAACTGTTTTAATGATTTTCAGACTTCACCTCAATCAATAACGGAGCAGCATCTCCTCATCCATGGCTCACAAGTGCAACAACAACGCCGGAAATGTGTCCCGTGAAAAACCGTCCCACCGGAACTCTCTAATAACTAAAGTTCCTTGGGTGAATAATGTAAACTCACTACACCGGTATGTTTTAGCGCTTTCATGGCGAGTTTACTGACAGATATAAGTAAGAACTTTACACTACTTTATTTTAGAAATGGCAACAGTGGAGGATGAATGTCCCATAACATGAAGATAGAGAAAAAGAAGAAGCTTATCGACTACGGACTACAAAGGCGGACAAATTTTCAGGACTTATGCAGATCCCAAATACAGCTCAGCAGGTACCAGTACTTTATAGGGTTGCCCTGATCCGATATTTGGATCGGATCGGCCGCCGATATTTGCCAACAAATGCGTATCTGCAAGGCATGGGAAAATGCCGATCCAGACCCAGTTTTGATGGGTGAGGAAATGAATGTCATTGTTGATCATTTGTGATCTATTTTGTGTGTTACTTGTTGTCATTGAACATTATGTGGAGACTGGCTGAAACAATATAAAAAAATGTATATATCTTTATTACATGTTGTCCAAATGTTAAGGTTCTTCACTAATGCTAAGGTGTGGCTGAGGCTGAGACAGCAAGGCAAACACCAGGAATGGAGGCTGGAAGCTCAACCAGCAGCCTCGGTAGCTACTTTGTTAGAAAGAATCTTCCCATTATCCTCGGACTGCAGTCAGGGGGGGGCAAACAGTTGAAAGGAGTGTGTAGATAGTTTTGTTTTGTTTTGTTTTTAAAGTTTACACTTGCTCAAGAGCAAGTATTGATGGTGAGTTATAGACGTTTTATCCCACTCAGGTTGTTTGTGTGTTTTGCTTTATCTAACAATGTTTACAGCATTATTTGCACTTTATAGTACTCACTTTTTTACTGTTTAATGATGACATTAATTATAATTGTCTATTTTGTGTTTATCCTTGAATGAACAGGTCGATTTCTTGTTACCAACCAATGTTATTATTCAAACTCATCTAATTCAGCTGCTTAGCTGTTATCAAGAGTACTAAAACCATTTTCAACATGAATCTGACATCTAAGTAGGCTAAATAACTTTAAACTTGAATACATGCTCGGATAGGCCAGTATCGGCATCGGATCGGAAGTGCAAAAGTAACATCGGTATCGGATCGGAGGTGCAGAAACCTGGATCGGGACATCCCTACTACTTTATATTAGAAATTGCAACAGCGGAGGATGAATGTCCCATAACAATAAGCTTATCGACTACGGGGTCCCCACGGACTACAGTGGCGGATGTGCGCAAATTTCCCGGACTTTTGCAGATCCCAAATGGACATCAGCAGTTACCAGAAGGTAAGAAAAGTTGCTTTTGCATAATATTGTCTAACAAAACGCCAGATAATATGTTTGCTAATGGGTGCCATATTGCGGTCCTTATACACACACCATAGTAATACTTGTATCTCTGACTACGGTAGCCGTAATGGGCCGACAATCCATCAAGCGGTGCGGCTTCAAAGTCGTACTAAATTATTTTGACAGATTTTTGAGTGCCGTGTGTAATGTACTATATTTTCAAAGGAACATTTAAAGTTTTGCTGTTGTTACCTGGCGTCATATTGCAGTCTAAACAAATATATCTTGTGTATGACTGACATCTACTGGTCACACTTATAATTTGACCACTTACCAAATAAAATTGCTCAATGTGGCCCTCCTGTACTTATTTGTGCACAATGTTTTCAAGAAGAAACAACACATATTAAACACAAACGTAACATTTTAGTCAACTGAGTTTGAGCCCATAGCTCATTAAGGAGGACACAACCAAAAAAAAAAAAACATCCCAGAGGGAAGAAAGACCAGTAAAACGGAAAGTGTAAAGCTGGGGGGTGTAAAACGTACAGCCTGAGGGCTGCATCAGGCCCGCAAACAGGTTTTAATCTGGTTTCCTAAGTATAAAAATTAACCTGAAATTTTTGAATGAAAGAAACTGCTGTTCTAAATGTGTCCACTGGATGTCACAATAGCAATTCTTTGTATCTGTGTAGATGATAGATAGATAGATAGATAGATAGATAGATAGATAGATAGATAGATAGATAGATAGATAGATAGATAGATAGATAGATAGATAGATAGATAGATAGATAGATAGATAGATAGATAGATAGATAGATAGATAGATAGCAGGGTTTCCCACACATTCATTTATTTGTTGTGGCCCGCCATGAAAGAATTACGGAAGCCACAAATAAAAAATAAATAAAATTAAATAAAAAAATTAAATACTTTTTTTGTTTTTGGGGGGGGGGGTTTCGGTTTTTGACTCGCTCGAACGCTCCTAAAAGCAATGGGAATCTGTCTGTGAATGGAGCTTGTAGTTACATATTATATAAATATGTAAATATTATATAAATATGTATATAATTATCAATCAATCAATGTTTATTTATATAGCCCCAAATCACAAATGTCTCAAAGGACTGCACAAATTTATTCAGGTAAATAGTAATAATAATAATTATTAACCGCAAGATGTAAGTGTCAAAAAAACATTATAATTTTTACATTTTCAGAATTTGCTTGATCTATTTTTAAACAAAGAAAATAATCTGAAGTTGTCTTTATTTTCAAGTTATCATGCCGTGATTTTACCGCTTGGAAGCAGAGGTGGGTAGTACCGCGCTACATTTACTCCGTTACATCTACTTGAGTAACTTTTGGGATAAATTGTACTTCTAAGAGTAGTTTTTATGCAACATACTTCTACTTTTACTTGTTTATAGAGAAGAAACGCTGCTTTTACTCCGCTCCATTTATCTACAATCAGCTCACTACTCACTACTTTTTTTTTTTATATCGATCTGTTAATGTTTGTTTTGGTTTTTCAGACAGACCTACAAAGTAGGATCCACGCATGCCTGCGTTTCACCAATCACATGCAGTCACTGGTGACGTTGGACCAATCAAACAGAGCCAGGCGGTCACGTGACCGTCACACATACAACCCGGCTAAAACAAGTTGACAAACTTATTGGGGTGTTACCATTTAGTGGTCAATTGTGCAGAATATGTACTGTACTGTGCAATCTACTAATACAAGTTTCAATCAATCAATCAAAAGTGTAAATGAAAAAAGATACTTTTTATTTCAACCGTACTTCCCGTCAAAAGCCTAAAGACTGATCGCACGTTCCTGTCTTCACAATAAAAGTGCCGCTCCGTCGCGCCTGCGCTAACAAAATAAGAGTCTCCGAAAGCCAGCACAAACTAGCGAGCATTCTACAGAGTTTGCCGCCAATGTATTTCTTGTAAAGTGTATAAAAACGAATATGGAAGCTGGACAAATAAGATGCCAAAAACCAACGACTTTCATGATGTATTAGACAGGAAGGAGGAACTTTTTTTCTCCTCCATTTGAAAACGTGGACGTTATCAGCACTATACTGTCTGATTCCAATCAATGCAAGTCATCAGAATCAGGTAATACACCAACTTATATTCTTGTCTTCATGAAAGATAGGAATCCATATGTTAAACATGCATGTATATTCATTAAAACACCTTTAACATGTCAACAAAAACGTCAAAATAAAGAAATATAAATTATATACTATATATATATGTATATATATATATAGTATATAATATATATATATATATATATATATATATATATATATATATATATATATATATATATATATATATATATATATATATATATATATATATATATATATATATGAGTTGAAAAACTTATTGGGGTGTTACCATTTAGTGGTCAATTGTACAGAATATGTACTGTACTGTGCAATCTACTAATACAAGTTTCAATCAATCAATCAATGCCTACTGAGCCTATGGTGCTGTTAAGTTATTGTGACTCAATTTGCCTTAATTTTTTTTTTAATTTATTGTATTATCATTTAATATATATTATTGTTTTAGTTGCTTAAGAGATATTCCTGGCTCTGAATTTGCTCATTGCTATTTTTATGTTTTTGTGCATTATTTGTTGCCGTAATCATTAAACAATCAGGTTACTCATCAGTTACTCAGTACTTGAGTAGTTTTTTCACAACATACTTTTTACTTTTACTCAAGTAAATATTTGGGTGACTACTCCTTTCTTTTACTTGAGTAATACATCTCTAAAGTAACAGTACTCTTACTTGAGTACAATTTCTGGCTACTCTACCCACCTCTGCTAGGGAGTAGATTTTCCTCCATGTGGCCCCCGATCTAAAATGAGTTTGACATTCCTGGTGTAAAGTAACAACAACTAAACATTCAAGTTGGGATTTAGGGACAGTATTATCCTGTAATTATTTATACCGAACCACAGTCCTTGTTCTGCAGAATTGTCTATGAACAAAGAGGATTAAAAACACCTTATGATGTCTGCTTTTTAGTGTGCTAAAAACTGCTGCGACGCATTTCTTGTCGGGATCCCCAGCAAAAACATCCAGAAGCTGCAATACATACAGAATAGTGCTGCTAGGATCCTGATGAGAGTGCGGAAATACGACCACATCACACCAATTCTCAGGATTGAATACAAAGTCTCCCTACTAACCCACCAGTGCCTCCATGGAAATGCCCCCCCTCTACCTCAAATAACTACTCAACCCCAAATCCTCCACACGACACCTCCGCTCCGGACAGGCTAACCTCATCCAACCTCAGAGGACAAAGCTACGAAAAATGGGAGACTGGGCTTTCTGCTCCGCCCCTCCCAGTCTGCGGAATGCTCTCCCTGACCACCTGAGGGTACCACAGACTGGGAATGCTTTTAAAAAAAGACTTAAAAACCCTTCTTTTTCCAAAAAAAACAAAACTTTTTTTTAGATAAATGCATACTAGTTTTAGCTATTAGGCCAGGCGTGTCCAAAGTGAGGCCCGGGGGCCATTTGTGGCCCCCAGCTTATTTGTTAATGGCCCCCGGCCCATTCTAAAAAATACTATAATAAAAATTTCAAACATGAAAAAGTGTAATAAAAGAGTAAACAGTGACATGTAACAAGAAAAAGTTGCAATGTTTACACTAATAACACAAAGCTGACATGCGGACTGTTACTGACCTGCTGAAGGCTCCAATTACTTCACTGGAACTATTACACTTTCAAAAATATATTGCATATTTTGTGCGAAACAAAGTTTCCTTTCCCAAAAAGGGCATCAAACAAACAAAAAGATATGAAAAAAATTATTAAATCTTATAATCAAGCGATTTACAGACTTACAATAAGCGTTAAAAGTAAAAAAAATATATATAAATATATATTTGGCTTATTTCCAACAATTATTCTTTTTCTTTTTTTATTGTTATGAATTATTGATCTACATAGGGTTCCAATTACTTCACGTCAAACATTCCACTTTGCAATGTTTCGGGGGAAAATGTTGCATAGTTTGTGTGTTTGCCACATAAATAAGGGTTTTGACATAAAGTCCAAAAACATAAAAAAATAAATTTAAAAACATTTTATAACTACAGACAGACCTAGAAGTTGATCTCGGGATTCAAGCGTTAAATGAAAAAAATTATAATTTATGACTAGGGATGCACCGATTAATCGGTAACCGAATATATTCGGCCGAATATGGCAAAAAAAGCCACATTCGGCCTTCGGTGGAGTGAGTTAAGAACAAGGCCGAATAGTGGCGTGTGACGCAATTTTTTTACGCGGTGACGCAATCAACCAACGTGCAGTGACGCGGTGACGTTGGGATATGTTGTGTACCTGTATAAGTGTATGAGGTTACAAGCACACATTTATTGAGATTTAGTGGGGCCGCTGTTTACATTATTAGCCTGTTGTGTAGGCTACCTGTATAAGTGTATGAGGTTACAATCACACACTTAATTGAGATTTACTTGAGCCTTCTGTTTACATTATTAGCATATCTACTGTGGCTAAGCAGACTTTTGCCAAAAGGACAATAATTCATTTGTTGTGGGTTTATCCACTTTAATGCACTTTCTATATTTTTTTTGGAATGCATGTTTTGTTTGAAGGCCTAATATAAATGAAAAACTGTGCTTTTTTTGAAAAGCAAAGACTACTGGAATATTAAAAAAATGTCAATATTCAATAAAAAATTACTTTATTTGAAAAACATGTCTAAATATTTATTCTAGGCCATTTATGCAATATTAAAAAAATTGTGAAAAACTGCATTCATTATTCGGTATTCGGCCTTCGGCCAAGCGTTTAAATTTTATTCGGCTTCGGCCACAAATTTTCATTTCGGTGCATCCCTATTTATGACTTATTTCTAACATTTTTATGACTGAGACCCTTCCGGAGACCGGGGACCAAACTTATTTCTATTATCTTTTATTTATTTATTTATTTTTTAATACACTGTAGCACTTTGAGGTTGTTTGCTCAATGTAGAGTGCTTTTTACAAATAAAATCTATTATTATTATTATTATTAGCATTACCCCAAAGTAAGGTGACATTAGTGGTCAGTATTTTTTGACATGACATGCATGGAGTTCAAACTACCTCATGGAGTTGGACACAAAACACTATTTTGGAGCCAATATATCAGGGGCCATATTTCCTCCCAAATACATTTAGCTGTCATCTCCGATGTAAACAATGTGACTTTGACTTTCTCCTTCCATTAGCTCTATTGCCTCCCGTGTCTGCGCGCAGAGCAATGACTCAAGTATGAGAAATAATCGATAGGCTCTTGGTCGGGCCCAGCGAGCCGCGGTGCACAGTCCTGATCAGCTTTGACAGAGACAGATAGCAGCGCCGCGTCGCAGAGTAATTAAGATGCTCTGTCGTCACGTGGACAGACTCAATTGCGTGACGTCTGCGAGACGGCAAAAGCTGCAAGATGTAGCGCTGTGACAAAAAGGTTATGACGAGACGGCCTGAATGTATCGGACATTTTTGGCTGGTAAAGAAAAAAAAACGCAAAAGGTAAAGATTAAAAGTCACGGGTGTAGTCAGCTTGCATCTTGTTATTGGAAGGGAAAACAGTTTGGACGGTAGGACAACTTGGTGTTCAACATCAATTAAAGCTGAGGACAGGACAAGGCAAGCGATTTAGCGCCGTGTCTGTATCGCTTCACAAGGGCGGCAGTGACAAGGGAAAGGGAAACGGCGACAATTTGACTGAGAGGCTTTACTTACCCACATTTCAGACAATTGTATAGTTTTAAAATGTAATTGTGTGAATGCATTCACCAAAATGTATCTATTTATTCTTCTACTACTTCTCCAGATTTTGGTACACTCTCCCTTCCACATTTTTCACCCGATTCAAACCGTTCCAACTTCGGGAATCGTAAGCTTACCCTTGACAAATTCCAAAAATTCCCAGATTTCACAGAAATCCAGCTTTTCCGGGCCATTTATCCCAGTCAAAAAAATTGGCCATGTTTCAAACTTCCACCATTTCCGCATTTTTCAAGCGATTCAAACCATCCCACCTTCAACACAGTCCACCATTCTGGAAATTCAGACTTCCCCTTTTCCAATTTCAAAAAAATTCCAGGATTTTCCAGAATTCCAAGTTTTCCAAAGCTCTATTTCCACCTCGTTTTTCTGGCGACTACTCCTTCCACATTTTTCACCCGATTCAAACCATTCCACCTTCAACACATTCCACCATTCTGGAAATTCAAACTTCCCCTTTCCCAAGTTCGAAAAAATTCCAGGATTTTCCAGAATTCCAGATTTTCCAAAGCCTTATTTCCACCTCGTTTTTCTGGCGACTACTCCTTCCACAGTTTTCACCCGATTCAAACCATTCCACCTTCAACACATTCCACCATTCTGGAAATTCAAACTTCCCCTTTTCTAAATTAAAAAAAAATTCAAAGATTTTCCAGAATTCCTAGTTTTCCAAAGCCCTATTTCCACCCCTTTTTTCTGGCGACTACTCATTCCACATTTTTCACTCGATTCAAACCGTTCAAACTTCAAACTGTTCAGCCTATTCGGGAATTGCAGGCTTTCCCTTGACAAATTCCAAAACTTCACAGATTTCCCAGAATTCCAGCTTTTACGGGCCATTTTTCCGATTCCAAATGAATTGGCCATTATTTCAAACTTACACCATTTCCAAATTTTTCAACCGATTCAAACCATTCCATCTTCAACTCATTCCAGCATACTGGAAATTTAAATTTCCCCTTTTCCAAGTTAAAAAAAAAATCCCAGGATTTTCCAGAATTCCACGTTTTCCAAAGCCCTATTTCCACCTCGTTTTTCTGGCGACTACTCCTTCCACATTTTTCACCCGATTCAAACCACCCCACCTTCAACACATTCCACCATTCTGGAAATTCAAACTTCCCCTTTTCCAAGTTCGAAAAAATTCCAGGATTTTCGAGGATTCCAGATTTTCCAAAGCCCTATTTCCACCTCGTTTTTCTGGCGACTACTCCTTCCACATTTTTCACCCGATTCAAACCATTCCACCTTCAACACATTCCACCATTCTGGAAATTCAAACTTCCCCTTTTCCAAGTTCGAAAAAATTCCAGGATTTTCGAGGATTCCAGATTTTCCAAAGCCCTATTTCCACCTCGTTTTTCTGGCGACTACTCCTTCCACATTTTTCACCCGATTCAAACCATTCCACCTTCAACACATTCCACCATTCTGGAAATTCAGACTTCCCCTTTTCCAAGTTCGAAAAAATTCCAGGATTTTCCAGAATTCCAGATTTTCCAAAGCCTTATTTCCACCTCGTTTTTCTGGCGACTACTCCTTCCACATTTTTCACCCGATTCAAACCATTCCACCTTCAACACATTCCACCATTCTGGAAATTCAAACTTCCCCTTTTCAAAATAAAAAAAAAATTCAAAGATTTTCCAGAATTCCTAGTTTTCCAAAGCCGTATTTCCACCCCTTTTTTCTGGCAACTACTCATTCCACATTTTTCACTCGATTCAAACCGTTCCAACTTCAAACTGTTCAGCCTATTCGGGAATTGCGGGCTTTCCCTTGACAAATTCCAAAACTTCACAGATTTCCCAGAATTCCAGCTTTTACGGGCCATTTTTCCGATTCCAAATGAATTGGCCATTATTTCAAACTAACACCATTTCCAAATTTTTCAACCGATTCAAACCATTCCATCTTCAACTCATTCCAGCATACTGGAAATTTAAATTTCCCCTTTTCCAAGTTAAAAAAAAATCCCAGGATTTTCCAGAATTACTAGTTTTCAAAAGCCCTATTTCCACCCCGTTTTACTGGTGACTACTCCTTCCACATTTTTCACCCGATTCAAACAGTTCCAACTGTTCAGCCTATTTGGGAATCGCGGGCTTTCCCTTGATAAATTCCAAAAATTACCAGATTTCCCAGAATTCCAACTTTTCCGAGACATTTTTCCCATTAAAAATGAATTGGTGCATTTTTCAAACTTCCACCATTTACGCATTTTTCAACCGATTCCAACCATCCCACCTTCAACACATTCCACCATTCTGGAAATTCAAACTTCTCTTTTGCCAAGTTTAAAAAAAATCCATGATTTTCTAGAATTCCTAGTTTTCCAAAGCCCTATTTCCACCCCTTTTTTCTGGCGACCACTCCTTCCACATTTGTCAACGCATTTGAACCATTCCACAGTCAAAACATACAGAATCTCCTCTCTGGTCAACAAAAACACCTTGAAGATTCTAGCGGGAACTCTCATTCGACCCTTTTTTGACTACGCTTGCACCTTCTGGTACCCCAGCACCTCCAAAACCCTCAAATCTAGACTCCAAACATCCCAGAACAAGCTAGTCCCGTTACTTTTAGACCTCCACCCCAGATCACACCTCACTCCAATCCACTTCTCCAAAGTGGGCTGGCTCAGGGTGGAGGACAGAGTAAAACACCTTGCACTGAGCCTGGTCTCTAAATTCCGCTACACCTCCTTGATACCGAAGTATATGTCAAACTATTTCCAGAACGTAAATGACCGCCATAGCCACAACACCAAGGGAGCTCAACAAACCACGTCAAACCCAGATTCCGATCTAACAAAGGTCTTAAATCATTCTCTTTCTATGCCACATCAATGTGGAATGCACTCCCAACAGATGTAAAAGTAAGTGCATCTCTATATTCCTTCAAAACCGCTCTAAAACAACACCTCCAAGCAACTTCAAGTCTTTACTAATACCCTCCTCCATTCACATCCCATCTCCCTGGATTGTAAATAACCTAATGTAAATAATCAAATGTATTTCTAATGTATATACTTGTTCTTATGCTATCTGAACTCACTATGTTCTCTGCTCTCTATAAATATCCTACTGTAAGACCTACACTGTTTTAATGTCCATTTCTATGTTGATGCAATTGTTGATGACTGAAGTACTGATATCAACCACAGCTCCTCATCCCACCCCCTGTATTGTAAATAATGTAAATAATTCAATGTATATACTATGATGATTAACTTGTGTGATGACTGTATTATGCTGATAGTATATATTTGTACCATGAATTGATTGACATGGACCCCGACTTAAACAAGTTGAAAAACTTATTCGGGTGTTACCATTTAGTGGTCAATTGTACGGAATATGTACTGAACTGTGCACTCTACTAATAAAAGTATCAATCAATCAATCAATCCTCTCTCACCTGAAAAGGAGAGTATTATACATGTCTCCGTTATCCATAGGTTAATCTGTAACCCATAAAGTAGGCAGGCACGGAGCTATTTCTCAGCGTGTGTTTATTCCAGCCGGCACGTTAATACACTGACACACAACATCTGGATTCCCATCATGCATCGCTTCAAATCCACGGCAAGTAGTAATGTCCAAAAACATAACAGAGACAAAGCAGAAGAACGAAGATGAGACATGGTGACGACGAGTAAGAAGAAGAAGTACGCATGCAGGTTTCGAAATGATTGGAAAAAAATAATTTCAGTTCATCCAGAACAGCTCGGAGGGGAAGGGGTATGCTGCCTGCACATTTTGTAGATCGGACTTCTCCATTGAACACGGTGGCCCAACAGATATACATATATATGTACTAATATATTTATATATGTGTTTTTTCAGGGCCGATACCAATTATAAGTAATCACCGAGGTTTGGAGCCAGTATTCATCTGCAGTAAAAGTCATTTATAAATGAATAGTATACATCAGTAAACAGCTGGACAAAGCTTAAAGTGTTTCTTTTTAACAACTGAAAGTTGTTTTGTGACGAAGTACTGTAGTGCCACATAGTGGCCGTGTTTTAGTGGCCGGCTGATGGCCGCAGCAATAACACTGACATAGGGCCTGAGCAATAATTTAAGCAAGTCACATTCCATCCATCCATTTTCTACCACTTATTCCCTTTGGGGTCGTGGGGCCAACACAGATTGACAACATACACCCTCACATTCACACAGTAGGGACCATTTAGCTTTGCCAATCAATCTATCCCCAGGTGCATGTCTTTGGAGGTGGGAGGGGCCTATCCCCAGGTGCATGTCTTTGGAGGTGGGAGTGGCCTATCCCCAGGTGCATGTCTTTGGAGGTGGGAATGGCCTATCCCCAGGTGCATGTCTTTGGAGGTGGGAGTGGCCTATCCCCAGGTGCATGTATTTGGGGGTGGGAGTGGCCTATCCCCAGGTGCATGTCTTTGGAGGTGAGAGGGGCCTACCCCCAAGTGCATGTCTTTGGAGGTGGGAGTGGGTTATCCCCAGGTGCATGTCTTTTGAAGTGGGAGTGGCCTATCCCCAAGTGCATGTCTTTGGAGGTGGGAGGGGCCTATCCCCAGGTGCATGTCTTTTGAGGTGGGAGTGGCCTATCCCCAGGTGCATGTCTTTGGAGGTGGGAGTGGCCTATCCCCAGGTGCATGTCTTTGGAGGTGGGAGTGCCCTATCCTCAGGTGCATGTCTTTTGAGGTGGGAGTGGCCTATCCCCAGGTGCATGTCTTTGGAGGTGGGAGTGGCCTATCCACAGGTGCATGTCTTTGGAGGTGGGAGTGGCCTATCCCCAGGTGCATGTCTTTGGAGGTGGGAGGGGCCTATCCCCAGGTGCATGTCTTTGGAGGTGGGAGGGGCCTATCCCCAGGTGCATGTCTTTGGAGGTGGGAGTGGCCTATCCTCAGGTGCATGTCTTTTGAGGTGGGAGTGGCCTATCCCCAGGTGCATGTCTTTAGAGGTGGGAGTGGCCTATCCCCAGGTGCATGTCTTTGGGGGTGGGAGTGGCCTATCCCCAGGTGCATGTCTTTGGAGGTGGGAGGGGCCTACCCCCAAGTGCATGTCTTTGGAGGTGGGAGTGGGTTTTCCCCAGGTGCATGTCTTTGGAGGTGGGAGGGGCCTATCCCCAGGTGCATGTCTTTTGAGGTGGGAGTGGCCTAACCCCAGGTGCATGTCTTTGGAGGTGGGAGTGGCATATCCTCAGGTGCATGTCTTTTGAGGTGGGAGTGGCCTATCCCCAGGTGCATGTCTTTAGAGGTGGGAGTGGCCTATCCCCAGGTGCATGTCTTTGGGGGTGGGAGTGGCCTATCCCCAGGTGCATGTCTTTGGAGGTGGGAGGGGCCTACCCCCAAGTGCATGTCTTTGGAGGTGGGAGTGGGTTATCCCCAGGTGCATGTCTTTTGAGGTGGGAGTGGCCTATCCCCAGGTGCATGTCTTTGGAGGTGGGAGGGGCCTATCCCCAAGTGCATGTCTTTGGAGGTGGGAGGGGCCTATCCCCAGGTGCATGTCTTTTGAGGTGGGAGTGGCCTATCCCCAGGTGCATGTCTTTGGAGGTGGGAGTGGCCTATCCCCAGGTGCATGTCTTTGGAGGTGGGAGTGGCCTATCCTCAGGTGCATGTCTTTTGAGGTGGGAGTGGCCTATCCCCAGGTGCATGTCTTTGGAGGTGGGAGTGGCCTATCCCCAGGTGCATGTCTTTGGAGGTGGGAGTGGCCTATCCCCAGGTGCATGTCTTTGGAGGTGGGAGGGGCCTATCCCCAGGTGCATGTCTTTTGAGGTAGGAGGGGCCTATCCCCAGGTGTATGTCTTTTTAAGTGGGAGTGTCCTATCCCCAGGTGCATGTCTTTGTAGGTGGGAGTGGCCTACCCCCAGGTGCATGTCTTTTGAGATGGGAGGGGCCTATCCCCAGGTGCAAGTCTTTGGAGGTGGGAGTGGCCTATCCCCAGCTGCATGTCTTTTGAGGTGGGAGGGGCCTATCCCCAGGTGCATGTCTTTGGAAGTGGGAGGGGCCTATCCCCAGGTGCATGTCTTTTGAGGTGGGAGGGGCCTATCCACAGGTGCATGTCTTTGGAAGTGGGAGGGGCCTATCCCCAGGTGCATGTCTTTGGAAGTGGGAGGGGCCTATCCCCAGGTGCATGTCTTTTGAGGTGGGAGTGGCCTATCCACAGGTGCATGTCTTTGGAGGTGGTAGGAAGCCGGAGTACCCGGAGGGAACCCACGCAGTCACGGGGAGGACATGCAAACTCCACACAGAAAGATCCCGAGCCCGGAATTGAACCCATGACTACTCAGGACCTTCGTATTGTGAGGCAGATGCACTAACCCCTCTACCACCGTGCTGCCCCACAATTCACATTCATTACAACAAAATATTCAACACCGTTGGCTGCTAAAGTGGACGGTGCACGCCCTCACAATTTGTCACGTGTCATGTGTCAGGTAAACCAGGACGAACGGGACCATATGAATCCCTTCCCGACCTTAAGTGAGTCAGTGCCACCCACGGACCTCAAGGCACGTCACTAATATAGATGATGCCTTTATTTCCCAGGACGCGTTTAATAAATAAATACATAACGGACTTTCCAATTCATGGGAGGACGTCACTTTTGGCGCGAGCGGCGTTATCCGCATTTCCTAACAATGCGTCCTCTAATCACTAATGAAAAATCTTTCCAGTTGGCGCCTCAAGTAGCACTCGGTCTGGTAGCGACACATACAGCCCGAGATTTATTGTCAGGATATTGCTTTTTACTTTATTGCATTTGCAATTTTCTATCTGGAATCATTGCGCGACTTTTTTCTCCCCCTCCCTCTTTCCAGTCCGGCATCCCTGCTTAGATAAAATTGGTGCAACATTAGAGTGCTGGCGGGCGATGCTGAAAAGGAATAGTAATGTGGAAAGACACAGCTATTCTAATGTTGTCCCTAAGTGTTGCCATAGCCTGCTGTGTAAGGGAATAACGTTTCATTCCGTCTGCATAAATGCATTTGCAAACGGCGCTCCAGCAAGAGAGCCGGCACCTGCTTCCAGAATTGGCTGTGAATAAAAGTATTACCTGTCCTTAAATTTCAGGCAAGATATAAATCAGGGAAGCTACTTGATTTTTATTCTTATCGGAAAGTGACAGCTGCTGCACATTATCTTCCTATTACGGGATGTAAAGGTTTATCGATGGCGCTTTTTTTTTTGTTGCTTTCACCTGCTGCTTGACAAGAAGTGGAAGTAGCTGCTGGATGTTTTATCAGGGCTGAGATCTGCCCAAACAAGCCCAGAGAGCTCCTTTGGACCCAGAAAAGCTTCTCACCGGCATATTAGGCGAGCGAATGGCCCGCCATTTACACGGCGGCGGAAACATCGGCCGCCATCAAAACAAAGCCCACGGCGGGCACGCGGCGTCTGGAAATGTGACCCAAAACAGGAGAGGACTTCATGCTGCTCTGGCTGTCCTCCTCGGGAAAACAAATAGGCTCAGAACATTCTACTTTCCACTCCAATACATGCACTGGATTAGTCGGCACTTCATAACTTAAATATTGATTAAAGGCGGTGCTTGCAGACGGACTCTTTATTGATCTGTGAGAGTTGTTTTTTAAGTGTGAATGCTGGGAGTTCTTCGTGAAGCCTCAGCATTCAGTGCTTCTAAACCAGGGGTAGGGAACCTATGGCTCTCGAGCCAGATGTGGCTCCTTTGATGACTGCATCTGGCTCTCAGATCAATCTTAGCTGACGTTGCTTAACACGATAAGTAATAAATAGTTCCGCTGGTAATCACAGTGTTAAAAATAATGTTCAAAATATGAAACATTCTCATGCATTTGAATCCATCCATCCATTTCTATCGCACATTAATGGTCAAAAGTATTTTATTTATTATTGGTTAGCTTCAGAATAACAATGTTATTAAAAAGAATAAGAGATGCACACATTTTTTGTTGTAATCAGGAAAAGTCCAAATAAAAGAGGTGTAGAATTCTCTGGACAGAGCGTGGGACGACACTAAACAAGGTTTCTCCACATTGAGCTAAATTAAATCCAGTCACCGTTTAACTCCTTGCTGCTTGCCTGTTTAATAAATGTCATCAGTGTTTGAAGCTGACAGTTGTATTCAGTGTTAAAAATATTATATGGCTCTCACGGTAATACATTTTAAAATATTTCGCTTTCATGGCTCTCTCAGCCAAAAAGGTTCCCGACCCCTGTTCCAAACCCTAAATAAACGCAATCAATACAACACCCAGACTGTGACTGTAACGTCCTAAGATTCAGAACAAACACCAAATCCATGGCAATACATCCAAACCTACATGCGACATGCAGGAGTAGGCCTGGGCTAAAAAAAAAAAATCTAATTTTTTTTCTCAAGAAAAAATTTGATCTACAATAGGACTGGGCGATATCGCGATATTTTTAGGCCGTATCACGATACACCAGTGTTAATTTTGTTGCCGAAAAATTTTCTTCATAGTTATCGTCAACGACCTTTTTTTTCTGACTAAAACGAGACAATAACTAACTAAGACGATGACGAGGTGTATTGACATATTCGTCAACGAATAGAAAACGAGACGAAAATGTCTGCCAGAGACGAGATCCAATCGGAACTCATTTCGTTAGGAAGAGGCGGGAGGAGTTGGGAAGAGAACCAATCAGAGCGAGGTGGTAAGGAAGTTACGTAAACGTAGTTTGCGTTTGAGACTGACCCGGAATGCGCTGCAGAAGACAACATGTCAACGCCGGGGAGGAAAAGGAGAGAGGACATATGGGGAAATGTTATATTTGACGTCAAAGATAACAAGACGCAGTGTAAGAAATGCAGAGCGAGGATTACGGGGAAAAACACAACAAACCTGAAGCGACATTTACAGTCCAATCACCCCGAAATCCACACACAGGTAAGCATTTTCCACAACATACAACTCACTCGACGTTATCCCGTTTATTTTTCACCCGATTCAAACCATTCCACCTTCAACACATTCCACCATTCTAGAAATTCAAACTTCCCCTTTTCCAAGTTCCCAAAAATTCCAGGATTTTCCATAATTCCACGTTTTCCAAAGCCCTATTTCCACCTCGTTTTTCTGGCGACTACTCCTTCCACATTTTTCAACCGATTCAAACCATTCCATCTTCAACACATTCCACCATTCTGGAAAATCAAACTACCTCTTTTCCAAGTTGAAAAAAAATCCAGAATTTTCCAGAATTCCTAGTTTTCCAAAGCCCTATTTCCACCTCGTTTTTCTGGCGACTACTCCTTCCACATTTTTCACACGATTTAAACCGTTCCAACTTCAAACTGTTCAGGTTATTCGGGAATTGCGGGCTTTCCCTTGACAACTTCCAAAAATTCACAGATTCCCCAGGATTCCAGCTTTTCCGGGCAATTTTTCCGATTCCAAATGAATTGGCCATTTGTCAAACTTCCACCATTCCCACATTTTTCAACCGATTCAAACCATTCCACCTTCAACACATTCCACCATTCTGGAAATTCAAACTTCCCCTTTTCCAAGTTTGAAAAAATTCCAGGATTTTCCAGAATTCCAGATTTTCCAAAGCCTTATTTCCACCTCGTTTTTCTGGCGACTACTCCTTCCACATTTTTCACCCGATTCAAACCATTCCACCTTCAACACATTCCACCATTCTGGAAATTCAAACTTCCCCTTTTCTAAATTAAAAAAAAATTCAAAGAATTTCCAGAATTCTTAGTTTTCCAGAGCCCTATTTCCACCCCTTTTTTCTGGCGACCACTCCTTCCACATTTTTCACTCGATTCAAACCGTTCAATCTTCAAACTGTTCAGCCTATTCGGGAATTGCGGGCTTTCCCTTGACAAATTCCAAAACTTCACATACTTCCCAGAATTCCAGCTTTTACGGGCCATTTTTCCGATTCCAAATGAATTGGCCATTATTTCAACTTACACCATTTCCAAATTTTTCAACCGATTCAAACCATTCCATCTTCAACTAATTTTCCACAACATACAACTCACTCGACGTTATCCCGTTATCCCGTTTATTACACGGCTTACTCCTGAAATACTAAATTTCCAGATAGTCTGGATTGCTGTGGGAGATTATTTATTCTCACCTATTTGGGTTAAAAATACTTTTGGCAAACCAGTCTGCAAATGATGTGTTGTTGTTGAGTGTCGGTGCTGTCTAGAGCTGGGCAGAGTAACCATGTAATACTCTTCCATATCAGTAGGTGGCAGCCAGTAGCTAATTGCTTTGTAGATGTGGGAAACAGCGGGAGGTACTGTGCAAGTAAATATGTATTTAAGGCATAAACCAAAAATAAACAAAAGGTGAGTGCCCCTACGAAAAGGCATTGAAGCTTAGGGAAGGCTATGCAGAACGAAACTAACACTGAACGGGCTGCAAAATAAACAATAACAAAATGCTTGACGACAGCAAAGACTTACTGTGGAGCAAAGACGGCGTCCACAAAGTACATCCGTACATGACATGACAATCAACAATGTCCCCACAAAGAAGGATAAAAACAACTGAAATATTCTTGATTGTTAAAATAAAGTAGATGTCGGAAATATCGCTCAAAGGAAGACATGAAACTGCTACAGGAAAATACCAAAAAAAGAGAACAATCCACCAAAATAGAAGCGCATCACAAGAAGTAAAACACTACACACAGGAAACCAGCAATAAACTCCAAATAAGTCAGGGTGTGATGTGACAGGTGGTGACAGTACACCTACTTTGAGACAAGAGCTATAGTGATGCATGCTTGGTTATGGTTTAAAGGGGAACATTATCACAATTTCAGGAGGGTTGAAACCAATAAAAATCAGTTCCCAGCGGCTTATTTTATTTTTCGAATTTTTTTTCAAAATTTTACATCTCCCGGAATATCCCTAAAAAAAGCTTTAAAGTGCTTGATTTTCGCTATTTGCGATGCCACTGTCCATTTTCCTGTGACTTCACATAGCGATTACAATACAAACAATGGCGAATAGCACAGCAGGATATAGCGACATTAGCTTGGATTCAGACTCAGATTTCAGCGGTTTAAGCGATTCAACAGATTAAGCATGTATTGAAACAGATGGTTGGAGTATGGAGGCAGATAGCGAAACCGAAATTGAAGAAGAAACTGAAGCTATTGAGCGAATAGCTATTGACGCTATTCGGCCATGTCTGCTTTAGCATCGCCGGTAAAATGTGCAGACCAACCGATCAGGACTTTCGCATTGACACTGGATCAATAAGTCAATAACAACAACACTCCCCTTTGTGATTTCGTTGACTTTATCGTTGGGAATGCATCTGCTTTGAGTGTCGCAGTATATCCAGACATTCTTGCCATCTATGTCGTAGCACTGCCGGTAAAAACCAAACGAGGGACTTTCGCATCTCTTGACACTGGAGCAACTTAAATCCGTCGATTGGTATGTGTTTGTTTGGCATTAAATGTGGATGGAGGGAAAGGCTGGATGCAAATATAGCTACAAAAGAGGCATAATGCACACAGCTAGCCTTAATAGCATGTTAGCATCGGTTAGCATGCCGTGCTAATCGATGCAAATTCTACGTAAATCAACTTGAATCCGTCCATGATCATGTTGTTACACCCTCCGACAACACACCGATGAGGCATGATGTCTCCAAGGTACCGGCAAACAGTCGAATAAACGGAAAATAACAAAACTGATTTGACTCGATGTGGTAGGGAAACATGGCGTTGACGACTGATGTGACGTCACGTTCTGACGTCGTCGCTGAGAGAGCTATAAACAGAAAGGCGTTTAATTCGCCAAAATTCACCCATTTAGACTTCGGAAATCGGTTAAAAAAAGGTCTTTTTTCTGCTACATCAAGGTATATATTGACGCTTACATAGGTCTGGTGATAATGTTCCCCTTTAAGGTTTTAATTATTTTGACTCGGGGGCCACATATAGAGAAAAAAATGTGTCTGGGGGCCGGAATATCTACTTTTAGGAACACTAATACAAAACCTCACAATAATGTCTGACTGAATGATAAAAACGTTATGACAGAACCGCCTTAAAAAACGTAATGTAATTTTACATTTTTCCATGAACGCCAAAACACTGAATATTGACAACATATGAATGTCACACCACCTTTCGATCGAAATTTTTACAGTCAAGTGAAACGCAACAAAAAAGCAACAAACAGTGAAATATGAACGCTAAGGGTACACAATAAACCTACCTCCAATCTGATATATCTGATATTAGCTGAATTTCCCCCAGGGATCAATAAAGTATTTCCTATATATCACTAAGCTTTAGAACTTTGTCGTGAAAATCTCCTTCCGCGTCTGTGGAAACGCTCCCCGCCCACACTGCTGTGACGTAGATGACCATAGTAACTAATTAGATTACCATTGTAACTAGTAGGGCTGCCAATCTTTGGGTGTCCCACGATTCGATTCAATATCGATTCTTGGGGTCACGATTCGATAATATATCGATTTTTTCGATTCGATTCAATTCTCGATTCGAAAACGATATTTTTCCGATTCAAAAGGATTCTGTATTCATTCAATACATAGGATTTCAGCAGGATCTACCCCAGTCTGCTGACATGCTAGCAAGTAGTAGATTTTTGTAAAAAAAAAGCTTTTATAATTGTAAAGGACGGCTTTATCAACTGATTGCAATAATGTAAATGTGTTTTAACTAAGAATATGACTTATTTTATCCGTGTGAAAATATTGGACACAGTGTGTTGTCAAGCTTATGAGATGCGATGCAAGTGTAAGCCACTATGACACTTTTATTTTTATTTTTATAAATGTCTAATGATAATGTCAGTGAGGGATTTTTAATCACTGCTATGTTGAAATTATAACTAATATTGATACTGTTGTTGATAATATTCATTTTTGTTTCACTACTTTTGGTTTGTTCTGTGTGGTGTTTGTGTCTCCTCTCAATTGCTCTGTTTATTGCAGTTCTGAGTGTTGCTGGGTCAGGTTTGGTTTTGGAATTGGATTGCATTGTTATGTTTTTGCTGTGTAGTGGTTTGTTGGATTGATTAAAAAAAATAATAATAAAATAATTTTTAAAAAATCCATCTATCCATTTTCTGCCGCTTATTCCCTTTTTGGGGTGGCGGGGGGCGCTGGCGCCTTTCTCAGCTACAATCGGGCGGAAGGTGGGTTACACCCTGGACAAATCGCCACCTCATCGCAAATCGTTTTTCAAAAAATGAGAATCGATTCTGAATCGCACAACGTATTCGATACAATTCGTATTCAAATCGATTTTTTCCCACACCCCTAGTAACTAGTATATCATGCAAAAGTGCAGATTCGAACCATTGAAATACTTTGTATAGTTCAAGACTTACGGTTATTTGAAAACATCATAATGGCAGCTACACTTTACATCTTAAAGATCTAAAAAAAATGATTTGGGAAAGTCCGGCAACCAGATTGAAGAGCTCAACTTCGGTTTGGTTTAAAGTCATATCCAACAATTGCGACAACTACTCTTTACTGTCAACTGAGTTCAATTTTTTAATGATGTCTGCTTGTGATGTGAATCCAAATTTTTTCAACGCAAAAAATGTGCCTTGGCTCAAAAAAGGTTGAAAAACACTGACGTAGGTAACACTTGAATTGCCATTGCGACATCCAGTGGACGCATTTAGAACAGCAGTTTATTTCGTAAATTGCAGCCCATTTCAATACTGAGCAAACTCATCTTGCGGGGCGGATTAAACCAGTGCGTAGGCCGGACCCCCTGCCTTAGTGTAAAGCACGGGGTTTAAAAAAGGGCTCTATGATTGAACACGGTTGCTTCATGCTGATTGTTCGCCAGAGCACCAAAGGAACACATTTGTTTAAGAAGTGTTTTTGGGGCCCGTGAGAGGGGAGACATCCCGTCGTCTGGATGGAACTGTGCAATTTTGTTTGACACAAGTGGTCGCCAGAGATTGAGGCCCTTGGAATATTCCATGTGTTTAGAATAAGCAAAACCGCCCACTGGCCCGATGAGAGACGTGTGATTGCAGCCCCTGACTGGGATGCATCCATCTGTAAGCACAGTCACCCAAAAGGAGGGTTGCACTGCTGCGTTCATTCATTTTTTTCTACTAAAACTCTCCCAAATGGACACAAGCCTGAATCCAACCCTGCATACAAGGCTTACGTGACGGACAGACGAATAACAGGAAGTACAAACCCTGTTTCCATATGAGTTGGAAAATTGTGTTAGATGTAAATATAAACGGAATACAATGATTTGCAAATCCTTTTCAACCCATTTTCAATTGAATATGCTACAAGACAAGATATTTGATGTTCAAACTTTTTTGCAAATAATAATCAACTTAGAATTTCATGGCTGCAGCACGTGCCAAAGTAGTTGGGAAAGGGCATGTTCACCACTGTGTTACATCACCTTTTCTTTTAACAACACTCAATAAACGTTTGGGAACTGAGGAAACTAATTGTTGAAGCTTTGAAAGTGGAAATCTTTCCAATTCTTGTTTTATGTAGAGCTTCAGTCGTTCAACAGTCCGGGGTCTCCGCTGTCGTATTTTACGCTTCATAATGCGCCACACATTTTCTATGGGAGACAGGTCTGGACTGCAGGCTGGCCAGGAAAATACCCACACTCTATTTTTACAAAGCCACGCTGTTCTAACACGTGCTGAATGTGCATGTGAATGTGTTAATGCATTGTCTTGCTGAAATAAGCAGGGGCGTCCATGAAAAAGACGGCGCTTAGATGGCAGCATATGTTGTTCCAAAACCTGTATGTACCTTTCAGCATTAATGGTGCCTTCTCAGATGTGTAAGTTACCCATGCCTTGGGCACTAATGCACCTCCATACCATTACCGATTCTGGCTTTTAAATTTTGCATCTATAACAGTCTGGATAATTCGCTTCCCCTTTGGTCCGGACGACACAATGTCGAATATTTCCAAAAACAATTTGAAATGTGGACTCGTCAGACCACATTTCATCAGTTAATTTTAGATGATCTCGGGCCCAGAGAAGCCGGCGGCATTTCTGGATGTTGTTGATAAATGGCTTTCGCTTTGCATAGTAGAGCTTTAACTTGCACTTACAGATGTAGCGACAAACTGTATTTAGTGACAGTGGTTTTCTGAAGTGTTCCTGAGCCCATGTGGTGATATCCTTTAGAGATTGATGTCATTTTTTGATACAGTGCCGTCTGAGGGATCAAAGGTCAAAGTCATTCAATGTTGGTTTCCGGCCATGCCGCTTACGTGGAGTGATTTCTCCAGATTCTCTGAACCTTTTGAAGATATTATGGACTGTAGATGTTGAAATCCCTAAATTTATTGCAATTGCACTTTGAGAAACGTTGTTCTTAAACTATTTGACTATTTGCTCACGCAGTTGTGGACAAAGGGGTGTACCTCGCCCCATCCTCTCTTGTGAAAGACTGAGCATTTTTTGGGAAGCTGTTTTTATACCCAATCATGGCACCCACCAGTTCCCAATTAGCCTGCACACCTGTGCGATGTTCCAAATAAGTGTTTGATGAGCATTCCTCAACTTTATCAGTATTTATTGCCACCTATCCCAACTTCTTTATCACTTGTTGCTGGCATCAAATTCTAAAGTTAATGATTATTTGCAAAAAAACATCAAATATGTTGTCTTTGTAGCATATTCAACTGAATATGGGTTTAAAATCATTGTATTCGGTTTATATTTACATCTAACACAATTTACCAACTCATATGGAAACGGGGTTTGTAGTACAAATGAATGAAAATTAGCATAACAGACTGGAGATGTTCATAAGTAAAACGTGAAAAACATCGATGGCATTGATCGAAATAACGGAACAGATTACCAATACAGTAGATGTTAAACAGTGTGTAGCTGCGGTCCTTATGTTGTGCTTATTTGTTACTTATGCAACAAAAGCATTTAAAATAGAGATGCCCGATAATATCGGCAGGCCGATATTAATCGGACGATAAATGCTTTTAAATGTAATATATTGCACACGCTAGAGCAGGGGTCTCAAACATGTCTGAAAGTTTAATGTTGGTGCGGCCTGCAAGTTTTATTCGAATGGCGCTTAACAGAGTTGTGTGCGGAGCTGAAGGAATCCACCAATCACGGTGTGGTATACGGCTCTCGAGGGCCGAACATTGACGTCACTTGCGTGATGAAGCAAAGAAACATTTTGCCGCTTTTCCGCACACGCTCTTCCTCCCTCTCTTACCAACAGACAGAGTCGCTGGGCGAATCGGACGTGTAACACGTTAGTCGTGGCGTTAGCCCATTCGGGGGCTTAATTGTGCTATCGTAACTGTAAACTCCACGGCGAGCCCCCTCCTCCCATTGGCTAGAGACAGAGACGATTTTTGTTCAAAAAATGGCTCCTTCAACATTCTGGGTTGCCTACCTCTGCATTAATGGAAAAGCGGCAAATGAGTGAAAGCGACAGAAACGTTGCCATCAAGACGAGGGTTGTCTTACATGCTTGGCTGCAGTCACACCACGACACCTGTCCGTCAGTAATAACAGTACCCGATAACCTGGACCAATTCAATCTGTTATTTGTCTTTTTTATTGTTTAATTTGCATTGCCTCACACGATGAACACTACATACATTTCTATATGACACCGGATAACACTCCGGGAGCCGTCACTTTTTTGCGCTCGCTATCCCAGTACTTTCCCGGCTATTATCCGCCGACCGCCGTGTTGCTGTAGGGAGGAAAAGTGGAACGACACACATAGCGGAAAAAACATTAATCTCTGTGTGTCGGTTAAATACAAATATATTCCACAACCCCAAACATGTCTTTTTCAAAGCGTACAGTGAAGAGAAAGGTTAGTGATGAGCAAAAACAATTCCAGGAAAAGTGGGAGATGCAATATTTCTTTGTTGAGTGAATTAGTGAATTATACTTATATAGCGCTTTTCTCTAGTGACTCAAAGCGCTTTACATAGTGAAACCCAATATCTAAGTTACATTTAAAGCAGTGTGGGTGGCACTGGGAGCACAAGGGTAAAGTGTCTTGCCCAGGGACACAACGGCAGTGACTAGGATGGGGGAAGCGGGAATCGAACATGCAACCCTCAAGTTGCTGGCACGACCACTCTACCAACCGAGCTATACCGCCCCTGTTGAGCACATCGGCACCCTGACAAGTCGTATTTGCAAAAAGAAAGTTGCGGTGCACAATTCTCATTTTGTTCATTTATATTTTTATTTTATTTTGTGTTGAAAATAAAATTAAGGACATTTAACAAATAAATTAAAAAATAAAGAAATTCTAGCGGCCCAGCCTCACCCAGACTCTGCATCCTGCGGCCCCCAGGTAAATTGAGTTTGAGACCCCTGCGCAAGAGAATGAGGAGCGTTTGAAACTCTGCACGTCAACATTTCGGCCGGTGCCACAGCCAACAAAATGCCCAAGCAACAATTTCCACATCAATACTGTGTAATAAGAAATTGTCTAAAACAGAAGGAGATACCGTCCGCAGATACCTACCACAGAGGTTCTCAACCTTTTTTCTGTGAAAAAATGTTTTAATTCAAGAACCCCCTAATAGGAGCTAAGCATTTTCGGTTGAGAATAAAAAGAGATAAAGAAGTAAAATACAGCACTATGTCATCAGTTTCCAATTTATTAAATTGTATAACAGTGCAAAAATAATGCTCATTTGTAGTGGTCTTTCTTGAACTATTTGGAAAAAAAGATATCAAAATAACTAAAAATGTGTTTAAAAATTAACAGGTGATTCAATTATAAATAAAGGTTTCTACACGTAGAAGTAATCATCAACTGAAAGTGCCCTCTTTGGGGATTGTAATAGAGATCCATCTGGATTCATCAACTTCATTCTAAACATTTCTTCACAAAAAAAAAAATCTTTAACATCAATATTTATGGAACATGTCCACAAAAAATCTAGCTGTCAACACTGAATATTGCATGGTTGGATTTCTTTTCACAGTTTATGAACTTACATTCACATTTTGTTGAAGTATTATTCAATAAATATATTTATAAAGGATTTTTGAATTGTTGCTATTTTTATAATATTTTTAAAAAATCTCACGTACCCCTTGGCATACCTTTAAGTACCCCCAGGGGTACGCGTACCCCCATTTGAGAACCACTGACGTAGATGACCATAGTAACTAATTAGATTACCATAGTAACTAGTAGGGCTGCGAATCTTTACAATAAAAAAATACATTTACTTGAACATTGATTTAAATTGTCAGGAAAGAAGAGGAAGGAATTTGAAAGGTAAAAAGGTATATGTGTTTAAAAATCCTAAAATCAATTTTAAGGTTGTATTTTTTCTCTAAAATTGTCTTTCTGAAAGTTATAAGAAGCAAAGTAAAAAATAAATGAATTTATTGAAACAAGTGAAGACCAAGTCTTTAAAATAGTTTTTTGGAATTTCAAATTCTATTTGAGTTTTGTCTCTCTTAGGATTAAAAATGTCAAGCAAGGCGAGACCAGCTTGCTAGTAAATAAATAAAATTTAAAAATAGAGGCAGCTCACTGGTAAGTGCTGCTTTTTTAGCTATTTTTAGAACAGGCCAGCGGGCGACTCATCTGGTCCTTACGGGCTACCTGGTGCCCGCGGGCACCGCCTTGGTGAACCCCTGGTGTAACTGTTCCAAATAAGCCAACGCCACAGACCACAGTGACGTCATCGCCGTGACGACAAGGCCATCTCAATGGGGGCTTGTGATTGCTCCATCAGCCGTGCTAATGCCACTTTCAAAGACCCGACCCCGGCATTTCCAGTTTTTTTCTGATTGTACTGTGGCCGCCCCGTCCAATCGGGTGAGAGCGCGTCGGTAAACAATGTGGCATTCATGCAATATCAACTCTTCCCCTCATTAAAAACAACAAAGTTCTGAATGGAGGCTTCTGTGGGTAGCAGCTTCAACCCACCCTTTCTCCTCATTTCAACACAGAAAGTTTGTCATTCAGACCTACTAAAGAAATGTTCATTTTGTTCACTTTTCAATTATTTACGACGTGATTGACAGACCGCGGCCGCACTTCTCCGACCTTGGAGGAGAGATTTGGAGTCTTTCAATAACTCAAATGATTACACAGTCATGGACTTACTTTTCTTCCCACCCGGGGCCCAATAATGGACGTATTTCTTTGCTGACTTCAGAACCTCATGTTCTTTATGAGCGGTGAGAAACCTTTGCTCGCCGACCGATTGCATTGGATTCTCGCAGATATTCAAACAAGTGATAATGTGGACATTTTTTATTAATTTTTTTTAGCCAACAAGAAAACAGAGCAGAAAGAGTAATGGAAACATGCCTAAATTACTCCTGACCACTTCGCCATCCGAGGTTCCCTTTAAATAATAAGATTAGTTACCGCCGCATTAAGTCGAGCCATGCAATATCTCGCAATGAGCGCGAGGCTTATTAAGTCGTTTAATGTAAATGTAATGAGCAATAAATTCAATTTCTTTAAATAGAAGGGCGAATTATTATTACAAATGATGTAGCAGGCTGATATAATGTACAGGCCACGCGTGGACACACACTATGAACCAGCCATTAAGTGCAGGATTATCATTATCCTGAAGCACTGCACTGGAATAAGATACTTTACGGAAGATGTGTGAATTATTACATTGACATAGGGATAATATATTGATATTTTTAGGCCATGTCGCGATACACGATATATATCTGCATATTTTGCCTTAACCTTGAACGAACACTTGATGCATATAATCACAGCAGTATGATGATTCTATGTGTCTACATTAAAGGCGAACATTATCACAATATCAAAAGGGTTAAAAACAATAAAAATCAGTTCCCAGTGGCTTGTTGTATTTTTTGAAGTTTTTTTCAAATTTTTACCGGTCCCGGAATATCCCTGAAAAAAGCTTTAAAGTGCTTGATTTTCGCTATTTGCGATGCGACTATCCATTTCCCTGTGACGTCACACAGTGCTGCCAATGTAAACAAACAACGGCGAATAGCACAGCAAGATATAGCGACATTAGCTCGGATTCAGACTCGGATTTCAGCGGCTTAAGCGATTCAACAGATTACGCATGTTTTGAAATGGATGGTTGGAGTATGAAAGTATTGAAGAAGAAACTGAAGCTATTGAGCGAATAGCTATTGACGCTATTCATAGCCATAGCATGGCCGAATAGCTGCGTTAGCATCGTCGGTAAAATGTGCGGACCAAACGATCGGGACTTTCGCATCTTTTGACACTGGAGCAACTTAAATCCGTCGATTGGTAAGTGTTTTTTTTCGAATTAAATGTGGGTGGAAGGAAACGTAATATAGTTGCAAATGCATCTGCAGGTTATCCATACATCTCTGTGCCATGTCTGCTTTAGCACCGCCGATAAATAGCATGTTAGCATCGATTAGCGTAGCATGTTAGCATCGATTATCTGGCAGTCACGCCGCGACCAAATATGTCTGATTAGCACATAAGTCAACAGCAACAAAACTCACCTTTGTGATTTCGTTGACTTTATAGTTGCAAATGCATCTGCAGGTTATCCATACATCTCTGTGCCATGTCTGCCTTAGCATCGCCGGTAAAATGTGGAAACACTTTGGTACATTCAATGGGGGTCTGGCGGCAGACACTTTGGCATTTTCGGGCCGGTGGTGCAACTTGAATCCCTCCCTGTTAGTGTTGTTACACCCTCCGACAACACACCGACGAGGCATGATGTCTCCAAGGTTCCAAAAAATAGTCAAAAAAACGGAAAATAACAGAGCTGAGACCCGGTGTTTGTAATGTGTTGAAAATGAAAATGGCGGCTGTATTACCTCGGCGACGTCACATTCTGACGTCATCGCCTCCAGTGCGATAAACAGAAAGGCGTTTAATTCGCCAAAATTCACCCATTTAGAGTTCGGAAATCGGTTAAAAAAATATATGGTCTTTTTTCTGCACCATCAAGGTATATATTGACGCTTACATAGGTCTGGTGATAATGTTCCCCTTTAACCTTGAATGAACACTTGATGCATATAATCACAGCAGTATGATGATTCTATGTGTCTACATTAAAACATTCTTTTTCATATTGCATTAATATATGCTACTTTCATACTAAGTTGATTTAGCAAAAGTGTATTAAACAGTTATTAAGCAGTGGCACAAACATTCATATCATTTCCAAAACAGAAAGTGCAAGATTGTCAGAGACATTTTAAAACAAGCTGTTAGTGCACTTTTGTGCATGATGTCACTAAGATGACATATCAAAACAACACTAAATTAAAGTGCAATTTTTGTACAGAACGCCACTACAAGAGTTTAAAACATATAAAGTGCACTTTGGTGCATGATGTCACTAAGATAACATATAAAAACACTAAATTAAAGTACACTTTTTGTACAGAACGCCACTGCAATAGTTTAAAGTGCACTTTTGTGCATGATGTTGAATACAAATACAAAAACTGTTAAATACAAATGAGCTGCATAATAGAAAATCAAACAGTGTATGTCCTCTGTGTGGTAGGTAACTGCGGATGGTATCTCCTCCTGTTTTAGACTATTTTTTTAAACAGTATTTTAGTTTTTCTGAGGTTGAAAGTTTGTTTCAAGTGAAGTGAAGTAAATTATATTTATATAGCGCTTTTTCTCTAGTGACTCAAAGCGCTTTACATAGTGAAACCCAATATCTAATTTTTACATTTAAACCGGTGTGGGTGGCACTGGGAGCAGGTGGGTAAAGTGTCTTGCCCAAGGACACAACGGCAGTGACTAGGAGGGCGGAAGCGGGGATCGAACCTGCAACCCTCAAGTTGCTGGCACGGCCGCTCTACCAACCGAGCTATACCACCATCTTTAATTTGTTCATTTCTTCTGTTATTATTTGTATTAGCTTCTGTGTGTTCTATTGAACAAACCACTGTTGTATCATCCGCAAATACTAACTTTAAGCCGTTTGTAATTTTACAAATGTCATTTATATTGAGATTAAACAATTTTGGTCCCCAGTATTGATCCCTGTGGTACGCCACAGGATATATACTTAGTGTTGTGTATTTATTGGAAAAAAGAATAATGAAAGTTACCAATTTTTGTTTATTTAAACAATATTCCCCAAAATTTTGCATTGAGGCCACAAAATTTGCATTATCTGATTAATTGAGAAAAAAAAAACTCATTGATAAATTACCCGATTACTAAAACAACGAATAGTTGCACCTCAAAAATTAACAAACAACCAGATCAAAATAAAAGACGGACATAAGATGCTTTGTCTTCAGGGGAAAAAAAGTATTGAGATTGAGAGAACCACTTCTCCCTATGCCAGTCAGAGCTTTTCTTCCTATCACTCACCAGTGACCTGGAGAAATCCAGCATTGACACAGAGAGCCGCTGGGGGGAAAAAAGAGTCTAAGGTATAGCAAGTTCGTATGGAGGCGGAGTTATGGCGCTTGTTAGACGATAATGCTGATCAATGAAGCAGAGTCATCAAATAACTTTTGTTTCAAAACAAAAACAAAAGTAATCTTATTTTCAGTAAAGTCTCAAGGTTTAATTGTGTGATGCATTTCCAGAAATATCCATCCATTTACTACCACTTGTCCCTTATGGGATCTCGAGGGGGGCTGGAGGCTCTCTCTAAAAAAAACCTACTCCAAATGGATAGTGTAGAGCAGTGGTCCCCAACCGTACCTCCATTTGAGAACCACCAGTCTATGGTATATCATTTAAATATCAGGGGTTCTTAACCTTATTGACCCCGGGGCCTAACATTTCCACTATAGAGGGGCCCAGGACCCACTCAAATATTAGCTCTTAATTAGTAATCTCACCTGTGATTTGAATCATATTCTGTAGTCACTGTCTCTCAAACCTAATTACAGTTAAACAGGATAAAGCGTGCCGAGTTATATGAAACCATGTGTTAATTACAAATCAATCAATCAATCAATCAATGTTTACTTATATAGCCCTAAATCACTAGTGTCTCAAAGGGCTGCACAAACCACTATGACATCCTTGGTAGGCCCACATAAGGGCAAGGAAAACTCACACCCAGTGGGACGTCGGTGAAAATGATGACTATGAGAACCTTGGAGAGGAGGAAAGCAATGGATGTCGAGCGGGTCTAACATGATACTGTAAAAGTTCAATCCATAATGGATCCAACACAGTCGCAAGAGTCCAGTCCAAAGCGGATCCAACACAGCAGCGAGAGTCCCGTTCACAGCGGAGCCAGCAGGAAAACATCATAGTAAGCACCTCAAACGATTTATATTTCTCATTTATGTTAGGACTAAGGTTAAAGTTTTCGTTGTATATTAGTGCGACCCCCCCACCCCTTTTCAGAGGACGGGCAATATGCGCATGTGTAAAGTTAGGAGGACATGCCTCGTTTAGCGCAAAAAAGTCGTTTGGTTTAAGCCAGGTTTCGCTGAGACCGATGACGTTAAGATTGTTGTCTCTGATGATATCATTAACTAACAACGTTTTGGGAGACAATGATCTTATGTTTAAAAAACCTATATTATATGTAGTGGGCTGTTTTAGGGAATTTTTGATCAAATTATCCGTAGTAGAAATATTAATAATGTTGTGTTTATTATGCCCAGTGCATTTAATATAATTACGACCATATCTAGGAATTGATACGACAGGAATTTTCCGATTGTTTGTTTGTTGCTTTGATAAACTACACGCATCATGGTTAGCCACCTCAGTAAAACACATGTCCAACTCTGAAACACTCAAAGCAGAAAAAACTTGTTCTAATTTAACTGACTCCTTACCCAGACCAGTAGTCTCGCATCTTCCATTTAAATCCGGCTTCAGGATGGAGGTAAGTGGTGTACTTTGGGGAATAGCCTTCCGCTTTGTTTTTAGCCCCGCTCGGCATCCGCGTTTCCGATCACACCGCTGGCGTCTGCTCCGTAGACGGCCCCCGCTGCTACTATACTCCCCTGCTTCACAGGCCGCTGGATGTAGCCGTCGACGTATTCCCGTGCTAGTTAGCAGGTCTAGCACGCACGCGTCTATCAGTCCAAAACGGCCCGATATGTGCACACCCAGAAGTGTCTGGCGGTCGTACGTGATCACGGAGTGACCACGATGTGAGCCAGCCATAAAGTTTGTAGAATTGTCCGGTATTTCTGCCAAATGTTCCATATTTAGGAGGAGCTCCTCAATGTCGCAGCCCTTCCGGGCGCCGCCATCTTGGAAAAATCAATAGTAAATAATCAATAAATGTTTTATTAATATTGAAAATATTATGCTAATATAAATTAATTCAAACTGATGTAATCATTTAACAACACTAATAGTATACATATGGCTCTTAAGTAAACTGTCGATAAAAGTGCAAATCAAATTTCAGCTTCACCCCTTTAGTCATATTTTTTTGCGCTGAAGAAAATTCCTCATGACTTATTCTGTTTGAGATTGTCATTACTGCCACAAGTGGTGAAAAGGTGTATTACAACCGAGTACCAATGCAGTCCATATGGACCATAGCAGAGAAACAGGGTTTTTTTCAGCAGCACTCTAGGGGGCAATCGCGACCCAAAAATGGGCCCAGGCCCTATGGTTAAGAAACACTGATTTATATACTGTATTTTACGGATCATAGGGCGCACCAAATTATTAGGCACACTGCCAATGAGCGGGTCTAGTCAGGTCTATTTTCATTCAAAAGGCACACCGGATTATAAGGCGCATTAAAATGGGTCATTTTATAATTGTATTTTTCTACATTTAAAATATTTCCTTGTGGTCTACATAGCATGTAATGGTGGTGTGACGGAAGTCAGCAGCAGGGGAGTAGATTGCCCAGCTGGGATTTGTTATCTAATCAACTGTCGCCCTTATTAGCAGCAGGCGGAGCGAGAGACGTGGTTGGGAGTTGCTGGTGAACAGAGGCATGAGAGCGAGAGACATTTTGCTGGAAAGCAAAACCACACTGCTTTTGAAAATAAAGACTTTTTACCTCCGTCTTCCGGGCTAACGAAGAATTTTGTGTCAGAAGAACCCACAGGAGTGAAGTGAAGTGAATTATATTTATATAGCGCTTTTCTCTAGTGACTCAAAGCGCTTTACATAGTGAAACCCAATATCTAAGTTACATTTAAACCAGTGTGGGTGGCACTGGGAGCAGGTGGGTAAAGTGTCTATGCCAGTGTCTATGCCACCCCAGGAGGGCAACCTTCACAAGTGGTTCTTTGGTCAAAATGTTGCATAGATGATGTTTTATACATCATCTTAAAGTCACTTTCTGACAGTCGCTTCAGGATGCGCGGTTTTGTGGGCGATCTTATTTAAGTGGCTCACAGTCGACAGTGTCTTCTCCCCGTCATCTTTGTTGCAGCGGTGTAGCGTGCAAGGACGGAAGCGGAAGAAGTGTCAAAATATGGCGCTAACTGTTTTAATGACATTCACACTTTACTTCAATCAATAACAGAGCAGCATCTCCTCATCAGTGGATCAATAATGCAACAAATGTGAAAAAACGTTCGACCAGAACTCTCTAATAATTAAAGTTCATTGGGTGAATAATGTACACTCACTACACCGGTATGTTTTAGCGCTTTCATGGCGAGTTTAATGACAGATGTTAGTAAGAACTCTACACTACTTTATATTAGAAATTGCAAGAGTGGAGGAAGAATGTCCCGTAACAAGAAGATAGAGAAAAATAAGAAGTTTATCAACTATGGTGTCAGTATGGACTACAAAGGCGGATGTGCGCACATTTTCAGGAATTATGCAGATCAGCAGGTACCAGAAGGTAAGAAAAGTTGCTTTTGCATAATATTGCCAAACAAAACGCCAGATAATATGTCTTACCTTATACACACACCATAATAATACTCCGATGTTGAAGCACAGTACAATCTATCAAGCAGTGTGGCTTCATAGCTTACCAAAGTCGTACTAAAACATTTTGATAGATTTTTGAGTGCCGTGTGTAATGTTCTATATTTTCGATGGAACATAACATTTCTATGTTGTTTACTTGAGTCATATTGCAGGCTACAGGTATCTCTTATGTGTGACTGCCATCTACTGGTCACAATTTAATCAATCATTCAAAGTTTATTTATACAGCCCTAAATCACGAGTGTCTCAAAGGGCTGCACAAGCCACAATGACATCCTTGGCTCAGATCCCACATCAGGGCAAGAAAAAACTCAACCCAATGGGCTACAATGAGAAATCTTGGGGGGGTACGCAGATGTGGGGACCCCCTTGGGCCACCGTTGCAAATGGACGTCGAGTGGATGTAGTTAATAGTGTGAGAGTCCAGTCCATAGTGGATCTAATATAATAGTGTGAGAGTCCAGTCCATTGTGGATCTAACATAATTGTGAGACACCAGTCCATAGTGGATCTAACATAATAGTGTGAGAGTCCAGTCCATAGTGGATCTAACATAATAGTGAGAGTCCATTCCATAGTGGAGCTAACATAATATAGGGAGAGTCCAGTTCATAGTGGATCTAACATAATAGTGGGAGTCCAGTCCATAGTGGATCTAACATAATAGTGTGAAAGTCCAGTCCATAGTGGATCCAACATAATAATGTGAGAGTCCAGTCCATAGTGGAGCTAACATAATATAGGGAGAGTCCAGTTCATAGTGGATCTAACATAATAGTGGGAGTCCAGTCCATAGTGGATCTAACATAATAGTGTGAAAGTCCAGTCCATAGTGGATCCAACATAATAATGTGAGAGTCCAGTCCATAGTGGATCTAACATAATAATGCGAGAGTCCAGTCCTTAGTGGATCTAACATAATAATGTGAGAGTCCAGTCCATAGTGGATCTAACATAATAGTGTGAGAGTCCAGTCGATAGTGGATCTAGCATAATATTGAGAGAGTCCAGTCCATCGTGGATCTAGCATAATATTGAGAGAGTACAGTCCATGGTGGATCTAACATAATAGTGTAAGAGTCCAGTCCATCTTGGAATTAGCATAATATTGTGAGAGTCCAGTCCATAGTGGATCAACATAATATTGTGAGAGTCCAGTCCATAGTGGATCTAACATAATAGTGAGAGTCCAGTCCATAGTGGATCTAACATATTAGTGTGAGAGTCCAGTCCATCGTGGATCTAGCATAGTATTGTGAGAGTCCAGTCCATAGTGGATCTAACATAATAGTGTGAGAGTCCAGTCCATAGTGGATATAACATAATAGTGAGAGTCCAGTCCATAGTGGATATAACATAATAGTGTGTGAGTCCAGTCCATAGTGGATCTAACATAATAGTGAGAGAGTCCAGTCCATAGTGGATCTAGTTCAGAGTGTGAGAGTCCAGTCCATAGTGGATCTAGTTCAGAGTGTGATAGTCCAGTCCATAGTGGATCTAGCAAAATATTGTGAGAGTCCAGTCCATGGTGGATCTAACATAATAGTGAGAGTCCAGTCCATAGTGGATCTAACATAATAGTGAGAGTCCAGTCCATAGTGGATCTAACATAATAGTGAGAGTCCAGTCCATAGTGGGGTCAGCAGGAGATCATCTTGAGTGGCGACAAGTCAGCAGCGCTACTTTTGAGATTGGTAAACTCAACCAAAAGTATTCCGTACATTATGTGCACCGTATAATATGCACTATCGAGTTTTGAGAAAAAGAAAGGATTTTAATTGCGCCTTATAGTCTGAAAAATACGATAGTCTATATATCGTGCAAGCTTACTTTGACCCCATCCTAAAATAACACTTTGCTTTGAACATAGAACAATTGTGAAATAGACAACTCAGGTGGAATGAACATTCCACAGATTTAACCTTTGATCAACAATTTGAAATCAATATGTTTGCTGTTCAGAGAAGGTTTGAAGAGGATCAGTTATCAACTACAAACATGCCCTGATAGGCTCTGAGGGCCCCAGCACCGTCATCTTATACAGCGTAGCCCAAATATACTGACAGCGATATCCCGACACTGGTATGACCACCGGGGGAATAAAACGGAGGCAAAAGAACATTCTGTATAACAGCAAGAGACAGACATCCATTGAGGGAGAAGCTCGCAGATCTCAAAGCTCGGACATCTCCGATCACTCACGCTGGCAAACTGCTGCCAGGTGAGGGCCCCCGCCCGCAACAACTGTATGTTTCCTTTTGTTTCTCTTCCACGCCGTCCTCTCGCAGCGCCCGCGGCCTCCCTGACAGCTCGCATTGATCCACTTCACCATTGCTCAGGCCTGACGAATGGCTTCAAACCTGCAATAAGTGGGCAACCTTTCTCACAGAGGCCCACGTCTAATATGCCACGGCGGGGCCGGGGCCCCCCCATCCCCCCCGGGGCAGGTGACGTGAGGAGATAAACAGCGGCGGGCGGGTCCTTTGTTCGTATGCAACGTTTCAGCATGTTGTAACAGGATGTTCAGTCGACGCGGCAACAATATTTCCCCAGATGATATCAACGTGATTGCAATAATCTCAAATTAAGCGCTCTTTACAATATGTTGCTGCGATAATCCAGCAGGAAGCTGGTTATTTACCCTTAAAGTCCTACTGAAAGCCACTACTACCCACCACGCAGTCTTATAGTTTATATATCAATGATGAAATATTAACATTGCAACACATGCCAATACGGCCTTTTTAGTTTACTAAATTAGTTTGATGTTTCCCTCTTACACACATGTAAGAGGGATGTGTACTATGGCTATGAGTTGTTGTTTTTTTTGTTTTTTCCCTTGGCCTCAGTCTGCACCCCCACTCCAGGGCCCAGGCTAAGACCGATTTTTTTTAAATTTTATTTTAATATTCTATTCTTTTCTCCCCCCCCGTTTACCTGTATGTCATCTTTTTTTTGTAAGGGGCGCTGGAAGCCGGCAGACCCGTCAGCGATCCTGTTCTGTCCCCCTGTAATGTTTGTCTGATCTTGAATGGGATTGTGCTGAAAATTGTAATTTTCCTGAAGGAGCTCTCCTGACGGAATAAATAAAGTACTATCTAATCTAATCTAATCTAATCTAATCTAAATTACAATTTTAAATTTCCCGGGAATTTCGTCTTGGAAACGTCGTGTAATGATGACGTGTACGCAAGACGTCACGGGTTTTTGGGAAGTATGAGCGCTGCGCACACACACAGCTAAAAGTCGTCTGCTTTAACGGCATAATTATACAGTATTTTGGACATCTGTGGTGCTGAATCATTTTTTGCAATTTGTTCAATTAATAATGGAGAAGCCAAAGTAGAAAGATGGAGTTAGGAAGCTTTAGCCTTTAGCCACACAAACACACGGTGATTCCTTGTTTAAAATTCCTGAAGGTGAAACTTTCCTATGGAACAGAGCGCGGTCAAGCCAACATGGATCCCTACCACATGTCAACCAGCAAGTTTCGGTGAGAAAATTGTGGTTAAAAAGTCAGTTCTTACTGGAGAAAAGCTGAGCTTGTGCCGTCCATAAATCTGCCGTCGACTCCCCTGAGACACTGCGCGTCAACACACCCGTGGAGACACCCTTCCGACTATCAGGTACTATTTAACTCACTAAAATGGTAAATGGGTTACTCTTGTATAGCGCGTTTCTACCTTCAAGGTACTCAAAGCGCTTTGACACTATTTCCACATTCACCCATACACACACACACACATTCACACACTGATGGCGGTAGCTGCCATGCAAGGCCCTAACCACGAACCATCAGGAGCAAGGGTGAAGTGTCTTGCTCAAGGACACGACGGACATGACGAAGTTGGTAGAAGGTGGGGATTGAACCAGGAACCCTCAGGTTGCTGGCCCAGCCACTCTCCCAACCACGCCACGCCGTCCCCAGCAACACAATAGAAAGATAAGGGATTTCCCAGAATTATCCTAGTAAATGTGTCTAAAAACATCGGAATCTGTCCCAATGCAATCGCGTTTGTTTGTTTTTTTCTAGTCTGTCGCTGTCAATATCCTCAAACACGAATCTATGTGAATATGTGAGGAGACCCCACACGGGTGACGTCATTGTCTGCGACTTCCGGTAGAGGCTTTTCTCTTAGCACCGAAAGTTGCAAACTTTATCGTGGATGTTCTCTACTAAATCCTTTCAGCAAAAATATAGCAATATCGCGAAATGATCAAGTATGACACATAGAATGGACCTGCTATCCCCGTTTCAATAAGAAAATCTCATTTCAGTAGGCCTTTGAACACACGTACTGGATTAGCACCAAACAATGCAATGCATTCCACCAAAAGACGCCATCATCTCTCCCATGCCGCAAACGAGCGTACACAATGCAATATTCTATTTGTCTATGAGGTTAATTGCATTATTGTGGGGGCGGGGGGGTGAGACAATGTTCCAATTCAACACAGCCTCCGTAATGCAATCAGCACTTGTGAAATAAATATAAGACTTGAGTAGTGAGCAGCCGGGGAAAACAATTGCAGGACACTTCATTAGGTGCACCTGCAAATGTATGTTACAGGTGTCAAACTCAAGGCCCGCGGGACGGATTTGGTTACCCTCGAAAGCCTGGAAACAATATGTATCAATAAAGTGCTGTAAATTTTTTTACTCAATGTATTCTTTCTACAAACCCCGTTTCCATCTGAGTTGGAAAATTGTGTTAGATGTAAATATAAACAGAATACAATGATTTGCAAATCCTTTTCAACCCATATTCAGTTGAATATGCTACAAAGACAACATATTGATGTTCAAACTCATAAACACTTTTTTTTTGCAAATAATCATTAACTTTAGAATTTGATGCCAGCAACACGTGACAAAGATGTTGGGAAAGGTGGCAATAAATACTGATAAAGTTGAGGAATGCTCATCAAACACTTATTTGGAACGTCCCACAGGTGTGCAGGCTAATTGGAAACAGGTGGGTGCCATGATTGGGTATAAAAACAGCTTCCCAAAAAATGCTCAGTCTTTCACAAGAAAGGATGGGGCGAGGTACACCCCTTTGTCCACAACTGCATTAGCAAATAGTCAAACAGTTTCAGAAAAACGTTTCTCAAAGTGCAATTGCAAGAAATTTAGGGATTTCAACATCTATGGTCCATAATATCATTAAAAGGTTCAGAAAATATGGAGAAATCACTCCACTTAAGCAGCATGGCCGGAAACCAACATTGAATGACCGTGACCTTTGATCCTTCAGACGGCACTGTATCAAAAACCGACAATCTCTAAAGGATATCACCACATGGGCTCAGGAACACTTCAGAAAACCACTGTCACTAAATACAGTTGGTCGCTACATCTGAAAGTGCACGTTAAAGCTCTACTATGCAAAGCGAAAGCCATCTTTCAACAACATCCAGAAACGCCGCCGGCTTCTCTGGGCCCGAGATCATCTAAGATGGACTGATGCAAAGTGGAAAGTGTTCTGTGGTCTGACGAGTCCACATTTCAAATTGTTTTTGGAAATATTCCACATCGTGTTATCCAGACAAAAGGGGAAGCGAACCATCCAGACTGTTATCGACGCAAAGTTCAAAAGCCAGGATCTGTGATGGTATGGGGGTGCATTAGTGCCCAAGGCATGGGTAACTTACACATCTGTCAGGGCACCATTAATGCTGAAAGGTACATGCAGGTTTTGGAACAACATATCCTGCCATCTAAGAGCAGTCTTTTTCATGGACACCCCTGCTTATTTCAGCAAGACAATGGCAAGCCACATTCAACACGTGTTACAACCGCGTGGCTTCGTAAAAAAAGAGTGAGGGTAAAATACGACAGCGGAGACCCCGGACTGTTGAACGACTGAAGCTCTACATAAAACAAGAATGGGAAAGAATTCCACTTTCAAAGCTTCAACAATTAGTTTCCTCAGTTCCCAAACATTTGAGTGTTGTTAAAAGAAAAGGTGATGTAACACAGTGGTGAACATGCCCTTTCCCAACTACTTTGGCACGTCTTGCAACCATAAAATTCTAAGTTAATTTTTCTTCCATCCATCCATTTGCTACTGCCACCTCATCGCAGTAAGTTAATTATTTGGAAAAAAAAAAAAAAACATCAAATATCTTGTCTTTGTAATGCATTCAATTGAATATGGGTTGAAAATTATTTGCAAATCATTGTATTCCGTTTATATTTACATCTAACACAATTTCCCAACTCATATGGAAACGGGGTTTGTATTTTGGGCGAAAACAAATATATGTGCTCCATATTACAGCAAACTTAAATATTGTCTGATTATGCAAAATATATATTATCAAACATTCAAACCATTTTTTTAATAGAAACACTTATAAAGGAAAATAAATGAGCTAAAATATACCCACAAACGAGGCATAATGATGCAATATGTACATACAGCTAGTCTAAATAGCATTTTGGCATCGATTAGCTTGCAGTCATGCCTGATAAGCACACCAGAAAATCAATAAAATCATCTTGGTGCATTCACGCACAGCATAAAACATTTGGTGGACAAAATGAGACAACGAAGGAGTGGCATAAAACACGTGTTTGTGGCAGCATCGGAACAAGTTGTACATGTAAACAAACTACGATGAGTTCAAGGATTGCTGAAATTAGTAAGACATGCTAGCCAAATACTCTCATCAGTGAAGCATGTTTAATCTAAACAGTGGGATTTGTAACAATTATAAATGCTTGTATCATGTTTGTTCTCCTACAGAAAATAGATTAAAACAAAATATATATTTTCTCTATCTTTTTCCATTGTCACACATCTCTGAAAATGGTACAGGGCGGCGCTAAAGAGCCATGAGTTGCTGACCCCCGGGTTAGATGCAATGGAAGTGGTGCGTTAGATCAAATCAGAAAAGCCAAAAATACTAGAACCAAGATGTGGACTCAGCAGTACACGCCATACACACATTGTGTGTATCACACAACACAGTAAACACAAACCTAATATTGTGATCAGCTGGTGCATACGTTTGGTTTCCCTATACCTTTCCTGAGGACCCGTTGACTTTTCTCAGCAACCTTCCAGCCAGTGACGACCCCAGAAGAGTGAAATTCATCAACATCGCATATAATAAGTGTTGCTGGTCATTTGCTTATTCATTTATTTGTACAAGGCAAGAAGGGACAATAACAACAACAACACACAGCAAGCTGTGAGGGACTGAACCCTGCAGCATGCTGACATTTGAACTGTTACACATGTGTCAGTAATGTCAGCAGGAGGGAGGTAACACACACACACACACACACACACACACACACTTGTATTTGTTGCCTTCTTGAGACCGCCAAAAAATGCATACATTGTAAATATAAAAAAAGGTAGGCTTTTAGTTATTTGTTTCTTTTTGAATTGTTTGTAACTGGTTTTTAATCTACATTATTTACTCCAAGTTATTACAGTATGTTTCTACATACATGTTTTTATTTTTTTCATTAATTATGGCCAAAGGGGGTCAATTTCTAACATACACACTTGTTATTTCATATGTTGACCGGAGGGGGAGCGCTACAAATTTTTACAACACAATTGTTATTTCAAATGTTGACCAGAGGGGGAGCACTTTTACAACCGACACACAGTCAATTTGAAAAACCCCTCCTTTCTGATAGATTCCACCAGCAGGGGTGCAAATGAGATCTCTATTTTTCGTTTATTTTTGTAATGAGCTAAAAGGCTGATGACAAAAGGAGTCACAGAACACAGACGGCCCCTGTGCTGCACTTTGGGCAACCCAGCTGTCGAAGCTAACTGTTAATGGCCACTATAGTCTTAGTACTGTAGTGTATTTGTTCAGTCTATGGTCACATATGGGACGCCGATTGTCTTATGCCAGCGCCGGAAGTCGTAAAATCAGCTGTTCACCTGGCGAGCTTTTTTCGGGATTGAATAGGGAAGTCCTTCTTTAGCTCCCGTCTTGTTCTATCTTTGCACCTGTCAATGTTTACCTTTGTATGCACATTAAATCCACAACAAAAATCCTGACTTTGGAGCAATGTTCACGGACTCTCTTATTTGGCTCTCAGTTGGATGCAATGGTTTTCCATATTGGGCAGCCCGGTGGAACAGGGGTTAGTGCACGTGCCTCACAATATTTGTAACAGGGAAGTCCTTTAGCTGCTGTCTTGTTCTATCATATATTTTTGCCTTTGCACCCATCAATGTATACTTTTGTACGCACATTAAATCAACATTGGCCCCAGTGTGTGATTGTGAGTGTGAATTTTGTCTGTCTGTGTTGGGCCTGCGATGAGGTGGCGACTTGTCCAGGTTGTACCGCGCCTTCCGCCCGATTGTAACCGAGATAGGCTCCAGCGCCCCCCGCGACCCCGAAGGGAATAAGCGGTAGAAAATGGATAGATGGATGGATTAAATCAACAAAAAAATCCTAACTTTGGAGCAACGTTCACAGACTCTAGTATTTGCCTCTCTATTCGATCCAATGGTTTTCCGTATTGGGCAGCACGGTGGTCCAGGGGTTAGTGCATGTGCCTCACAATACTTTTTATAGGGATATCCTTCTTTAGCTGCCGTCTTGTTCTATCATGTATATCTGCCTTTGCACTTGTCAATGTTTACTTTTGTACGCACATTAAATCAACAAAAAAAAATCCCGACTTTGGAGCAATGTTCACAGACTCTAGTATTTGGCTCTCTATTGGATGCTATGGTTTTCCATATTGGGCCGCACGGTGTCACAGGGGTTAATGCATGTGCCTCACAATACTTGTAATAGGGAAGTTCTTTAGCTACAGTCTCGTTCTATCATACATTTTTGCCTTCGCGCCTGTCAATGTTTAATTTTGTACGCATATTAAATCAACAAAAAAAATCCTGACTTTGGAGCAATGTTCACAGAATCTAGTATTTGGCTCTCTATTGGATGCAATGGTTTTCCGTATTGGGCAGCACAGTGGCACAGGAGTTAATGCATGTGCCTCACAATACTTGTAATAGGGAAGTTATTTAGCTACTGTCTCGTTCTATCATATATTTTTGCCTTCGCGCCTGTCAATGTTTACTTTTGTATGCATATTAAATCAACAAAAAGGAAATAAGCGGTAGAAAATGGATAGATGGATGGATTAAATCAACAACGAAAAAATCCTGACTTTGGATCAATGTTCACAGACTCTAGTATTTGGCTCTCTATTGGATGCAATGGTTTTCCGTATTGGGCAGCACAGTGGCACAGGAGTTAGTGCATGTGCCTCACAATACTTGTTATAGGGAAGTCCTTCTTTAGCTGCCGTCTTGTTCTATCATGTATTTCTGCCTTTGCACCTGTCGATGTTTACTTTTTCATGCACATTAAATCAACAAAAAAAATCCTGACTTTGGAGCAATGTTCACAGACTCTATTATTTGGCTCTCTATTGGATGCTATGGTTTTCCATATTGGGCAGCACGGTGCCACAGGGGTTAATGCATGTGCCTCACAATACTTGTTATAGGGAAGTTCTTTAGCTACCGTCTCGTTCCATCATGTATTTTTGCCTTCGCGCCTCTCAACGTTTACTTTTGTACGCATATTAAATCAACAAAAAAAAATCCTGACTTTGGAGCAATGTTCACAGACTGTAGTATTTGGCTCACTATTGGATGCTATGGTTAACGTATTGGGTAGCACGGTGGCACAGGACTTAGTGCATGTTCCTCACAATACAAAGTTTCTGAGTAGTCCCGAGTTCAATCCCGGGCTCGGGATCTTTCTGTGCGGAGTTTGCATGTTCTCTCCGTGACTGCGCGGGTTCCCCTCACACCCCCAAAAACATGCACCTGGGGATAGGTTGATTGGCAACACTAAATTGGTCCCTCGTGTGTGAATGTTGTTTGTTTATTTGTGTTAGCCCTGCGATGAGGTGGCGACTTGTCCAGGGTGTACACCGCCTTCCGCCCAAATGCAGCTGAGATAGGCTCCAGCACCCCCCGCGACCCCGAAAGGGACAAGCGGTAGAAAATGGATGGATGGATGGTTTTACGTATGATTTATGTCCTAACTTGTTCACTGGTCCTCATATGGAAGGTAATTTTCCTTGTTGATGTCTCAAGAAGGGCAGAAATACAAGCACACACACACACGCACACACACACACACACACACACACACACACACACACACACACACACACACGTTGACTGACACCGAGGTCTTTGCTGGGAAATGATCAGTAAGCGAGAGTGCACACTGATTTACTGATTCATGCACAGACATGTCAGATGTACACACACACACTCTCTCCAAGAGGACATGAGAGCTGCATTGCGTGTTCGTGCTTTTTTTTTTTTTTTTTTTTTTACTCCAAAACATTCGCAGTCATGCTAATATGTTAACCCTGCAAGTTTAAAAATCGTGCATTACTGCATTTTGCTGGACGTTCACTTGACGTAATGCAGCGCTACTTTATTGCTGCCTGTGCAATTGTGCGGCACTTTCTTGATGTGGATATATACATACATACATACATATATATTTATATAAAGACCAAAACACCGATTCAACCACAACGTACAAGCTTGACACCGGCGCCGAATTGACGGCCGTAGTGCGTCATTGCGCGTGACACGTGCGGCCGCTCAGTTGCGCACTCGCGTCGCCGCCTGCGCGGGAGCGAAGGAGATCGACGCTGAAACGCGAGGGGAGTCTGGTGCGCGCGGCCCGACAACTTGCGCGCGCACAACCGCTCAAACACACAGGCGTTGGAAGAGCGTGCAGCAAACTTACCTTTCAGGAGAAACGCCGTCGAAATGACGAGGAGGGAGAGAGAGCGCGCCAGAGATCCGCTTGCCGTGCTCGCCATGGTGGACACCTGCTGGAGACTGGCGGAGCTGGATCACCTACAGTCGGCCATGGGTGGAAGTGTGCACCCGGGAAGAGAGAGAGAGAGAGAGGGGAGGAGGAAAGAGGAGGGATCAAATAATCTGCTATCCTCAAGCAGCATCCCTCAATGATGTAGCTCTGCATTAAAGTCCTACTTAAACCCACTACTGTTAGTATTTCATCAATGATGAAATATTAACATTGCAACACATGCCAATACGGCCTTTTTAGTTTACTAAATTACAATTTTTAATTTCCCGGGAGCTTCGTCTTGGAAACGTCGTGTAATGATGACGCGTACGCAAGACGTCACGGGTTTTTAGGAAGTATGAGCGCTGCACACACACACAGCTAAAAGTAATCTGCTTTAACGGCATAATTACACAGTATTTTGGACATCTGTGTTGCTGAATCTTTTGCAATTTGTTCAATTAATATTGGAGAAGTCACAGTAGAAAGATGGAGTTGGGAAGCTTTAGCCTGTAGCCACACAAACCACCAGCAGGGGTGCAAATGAGATCTCTATTTTGTATTTGTTGCCTTCAATGTATACTTTTGTACGCACATTAAATCAACATTGGCCCCAGTGTGTGATTGTGAGTGTGAATTTTGTCTGTCTGTGTTGGGCCTGCGATGAGGTGGCGACTTGTCCAGGTTGTACCGCGCCTTCCGCCCGATTGTAACCGAGATAGGCTCCAGCGCCCCCCGCGACCCCGAAGGGAATAAGCGGTAGAAAATGGATAGATGGATGGATTAAATCAACAAAAAAATCCTAACTTTGGAGCAACGTTCACAGACTCTAGTATTTGCCTCTCTATTCGATCCAATGGTTTTCCGTATTGGGCAGCACGGTGGTCCAGGGGTTAGTGCATGTGCCTCACAATACTTTTTATAGGGATATCCTTCTGTTGGAAAAACCATGAGTCCAGTCTGCATGTACAGACCTCTCTTGTCTTCCGGTACCTGTCAGGTAGTGACATTATTACTTTTTATTTCATTTACTTACTTTTTAGTCAAAGAAATGTGACCTAATATTGTCTGTTTACTTATTCGGTATGGAAATACACTAAAACACTCGTCCATACCAGTCCTCCTCTAGGTCCAGGAACTGGAGGTTCTAGAAAAGGGTCGATTGTGGTCTTGCAAAATAGAGATATAGTGGGAAATTTGAATGGACTAAGTACAACAGAGTGAAAAGACTAAAAATATATGATTTTCATAATAATTCTTTGTCTTGTGATCCTCCTGGTAGGAGTGTATCCCTACCAGGATAATGTGGGGAGACTGGTGCACAGACAGTCACCACAAGATCCTTAACAGAACCGGATCAGGGTCCAGTGGCATGGAGTTCCAGACGACTGGGAACCCTTTTGTACTGCAGCCATCGTCCGCTATCCCCAGCCCTTGTGGTGGTTCTTAAATCTACCGTCTTCCACCTTCTACGCCGTTGAGGTCTTCACCGTATCCCTGGCGAGGGGGCAGTCAGGTATTAGGTCTTTGCCAAGGGCCAGCTGGGATGACAGTAGCAAAGGGGTTAACTTCCTGGTACAGGGGTAGGGAACCTATGGCTCTAGAGCCAGATGTGGCTCTTTTGATGACTTCATCTGGCTCTCAGATAAATCTTAGCTGACATTGCTTAACATTTTTAACGGCCCCACGCCACATTTTAAGAATACAATTAAAAAAAATTCAAAACATAAAAAGTGGTATAAAAGAGCAAACAGGTGAAATGTAACAAAAAATCGTTGCAATGCTTACTCTTATAAAACAAAGCTGCCATGCAGGCTGTTTCTTTCTTTAAAAAATAATAATGAATCAAAATCAATGTCATTTTGAATTATTGACCTATACAAGGCTTCGATTACATCACATTAAATATTCCACTTTGAGATATTTTTGGGGGAAAATGTTGCATATTTTGTGTTTTACCATATAAAAAACTGAGCTGTTTTTTTTTTTAAAGAAGGGCCTAAAACAAACAAACAAAACATAAACAACAATACAACTTAAAATTGACGGATATATCTGAAGTTGATGTCGAGATTATTGTGCTAAAAGTAAACAGTAAAAAAAAATGTATAATTTATTTTTTAACACTTTAATAAATAGGACACTTTTGGATCCCAAATTATTTTAGTGTGATTTGTTTTTAACTGTCATTGCTCAAAAAATAATAATGAATCAAAATCCAAAAGTAAGGCTCCAATTATTATATAATTTCAAATATCCCACCTAAAAAAGTTATTGGGTGAAAATATTGCATATTTTGTGTTTTTAAAAAAAAAAAATTTTTTTTTATGTTGATCTAGAGATTTAAAACTTGCATAATAATAAAAATTATAATACTGAATAATGACACATTTTTTATATATTTTTTTTGACCAAAATCCTTTAGGGTCCCCGGGATCATAACTGAGTATTTTTATACATATATTGTATTGGTTTTTAAAATTAAACATGATGAAAATAGCACCCATTTGCTCTGATTTTTCAGTGTGCGGCCCTCAGTGGAAAAAGTTTAGACACCCCTGGCTTAACACGATAATTATGAATAATTCCGCTAGTAAGCACAGAGCTAAAAATAACGTTCAAAATACCAAACATTCCCATGCATTTTATCCATCCATCCGTTTTCTACCAGACTTGTTCAATAAGTCGCATTAATTGTAAGAAGTATTTGATTTATTATTGGTTAACTTCAGAATAAGAATGTTATTAAAACGAATAAGGGATGTATTATACTCTAAACATGTTGGTGTTACTTAAAAATGCACACATTTAGTTGTATTCAGTGTTAAAAAATATGATATGGCTCTCACGGAAATACATTTTGAAATATTTGGCTTTCATGGCTCTCTCAGCCAAAAAGGTTCCCGACCCCTGGGCTAGTGCCCCAAGCAAGACCCCGTAGAGAAGCCTCCACTGCCAGATGCACTTTAACGTCATGCCCACTGGGCGTATCACACCATGCACCTTCAAGAACATTAAAGTCGGCTATGACAGGGGGTTTTCAACCTTTTTTTGAGCCAGGGCACACCACCAGCGGAAATCATTGGAAAAAACGAAACTCAGTTGACAGTAAAAAGTCGTTGTCGCAATTGTTGGATATGACTTTAAACTAGGGGTGTCAAACTCAAATACAGAGTGGGCCAAAATTTAAAACTGAACAAAGCCACGGGCCAAAGTTGAACAAATTAGCCATTTAATAGGGACCCAAACAAGTTTTGCATTGAATATTGAACAAGCAATGCTTATATAACTTTAGTGACATGTAAAATCGAGTTTTAAATAATAATATTAATAATAAAAAAAAATATCAATGGCATGTCAAATAAAATTTAAATAAAAATTGAATGCCTCTTTTCTATTTGCAGCCCTCTGAGGTAAATATCAAAATAAACTTTTCCCACAGCCTAATAATACATTTGAAAATAAAATAACAATAACAAATTAATCAAACGTTCAAGCCTTGAAGTAGCAAGAGAAAGTGCATGAGTAAAACATTAATTATTGCTTGGGTGGGGGCTATATTGTAGCGTCACAGAAGAGTTAGTGCTGCAAGGGTTTCTGGGTATTTGTTCTGTTGTGTTGATGTTGTGTTGGGGGCGGCATGGCGTAGTGGGTAGAGCGGCCGTGCCAGAAACCTGAGGGTTGCAGGTTCGTTTCCCACCTATGGACATCAAAGTCGCTGCCGTTGTGTCCTTGGGCAGGACACTTCACCCTTTGCCCCCGGTGCCGCTCACACCGGTGAATGAATGATGAATGAATGATTGGTGGTGGTCGGAGGGGCCGTAGGCGCAAACTGGCAGCCACGCTTCCGTCAGTCTACCCCAGGGCAGCTGTGGCTACATATGTAGCTTACCACCACCAGGTGTGAATGAATGATGGGTTCCCACTTCTCTGTGAGCGCTTTGAGTATATAACAATAGAAAAGCGCGATATAAATCTAATCCATTATTATTATTATTATTATGTTGCGGTGCGGATGTTCTCCCGAAATGTGTTTGCTATTCTTGTTTGGTGTGGGTTCACAGTGTGGTGCATATTTGTAACAGTGTTAAAGTTGTTTATACGACCGCCCTCAATGTGACCTGTATGGCTGTTGAACAAGTATGCGTTGCATTCACTTGTGTGCGTGTGTGTGTGTAAAAGTCGCATATATTATGTGACAGGGTCGGCAACTTTATTTCTATGTAGGAAAAGCGGACGTGACGACAGGTTGTAGAGGACGCTAAAAACAGTGACTTTAAGGCACACCCCCAATATTGTCGTCCGGGTAGAAATGGGGAGAAATTCGGGAGAATGTTTACCCCGGGAGATTTTCGGGAGGGGCACTGAAATTTGGGAGTCCGGGAAAATCGGGAGGGTTGGCAAGTATGAGTATTAGTGGTGAATGCGGTGTATAAAACCGGCGGGCCAGGTCTAATGTTAATTTCATACTGCCTCAAGGGCCAAATGAAATTACACGGCGGGCCAAATTTGGCCCGCGGGCCAGAGTTTGACACCCATGCTTTAAAGCATAACCAAGCATGCATCAATATAGCTCTTGTCTCAAAGTAGGTGTACTGTCACCACCTGTCACATCACACCCTGACTTATTTGGACTTTTTTGCGGTTTTCCTGTGTGTAGTGTTTTACTTCTTATCTTGCGCTCCGAGTTTGGTGTTGTCAAGTCATGTACGGATGTACTTTGTGGACGCCTTCTGCTCCACAAGCTGTAAGTCTTTGCTGTCGTCCAGTATTCTGTTTTTGTTTACTTTGTAGCCAGGTCAGTTTTAGTTTCTTTCTGCATAGCCTTCCCTAAGCTTCAATGCCTTTTCTTTTGTTTATTTTTGGTTTAAGCATCAGACACCTTTTTACCTGCACCTTTTTACCTGTGTAGTGTTTTACTTCTTGTCTTGCGTTCCTATTTTGGTGGCTTTTTCTCGTTTTTTGGTATTTTCCCGTAGCAGTTTCATCTCTTCCTTTGAGCGATATTTTCCGCATTTACTTTGTTTTAGCAATCAAGAATATTTCAGTTGTTTTTATCCTTCTTTGTGGGAACATTGTTAATTTGTCATGTCATGTTCGGATGTACTTTGTGGACGCCGTCTTTGCTCCACAGTAAGTCTTTGCTGTCGTCCAGCATTCTGTTTTTTTTTATTTTGCAGCCAGTTGAGTTTTAGTATCGTTCCGCATAGCCTTACCTAAGCTTCAATGTCTTTTCTTAGGGGCACACACCTTTTTGTTTATTTTTGGTTTAAGTGCTTCCTGTGCACTTAAGATGTGACTTTAAGGTTTTACTACTTATGTATAAAATACTACACGGTCTAGCTCCATCCTATCTTGCCGATTGTATTGTACCATATGTCCCGGCAAGAAATCTGCGTTCAAAAGACTCCGGCTAATTAGTGATTCCTAGAGCCCAAAAAAAGTCTGCGGGCTATAGAGCGTTTTCCGTTCGGGCTCCAGTACTCTGGAATGCCCTCCCGGTAACAGTTCAAGATGCCACCTCAGTAGAAACATTTAAGTCTCACCTTAAAACTCATTTGTATACTCTAGCCTTTAAATAGACCTCCTTTTTACACCAGTTGATCTGCCGCTTCTTTTCTTTTTTCCCCTATGTCCCCCCCCTCCCTTGTGGAGGGGGTCCGGTCCGATGACCATGGATGAAGTACTGGCTGTCCAGAGTCGAGACCCAGGATGGACCGCTCGCCTGTGTATCGGTTGGGGACATCTCTACGCTGCTGATCCGCCTCCGCTTGAGATGGTTTCCTGTGGACGGGACTCTCGCTGCTGTCTTGGATCCACTTTGAACTGAACTCTCGCGGCTGTGTTGGAGCCACTATGGATTGAACTTTCACAGTATCATGTTAGACCCGCTCGACATCCAGAACCGGGGGGAGGGGGTTGCCCACATCTGAGGTCCTCTCCAAGGTTTTTCATAGTCATTATTGTCACTGGCGTCCCACTGGATGTGAATTCTCCCTGCCCACTGGGTGTGAGTTTTCCTTGCCCTTTTGTGGGTTCTTCCGAGGATGTCGTAGTCGTAATGATTTGTGCAGTCCTTTGAGACATTTGTGATTTGGGGCTGTATAAATAAACATTGATTGACATTGATTGATTGAAGCATCAGACACCTTTTTACCTGCACGTTGACTCCCGCTGTTTCCGACATCAACACAGCAATTAGCTACCGGCTGCCACCTACTGACATGGAGGAGTATTACACGGTTATCTGCCCAGCTCTAGACAGAACCAAAACTCAACAACAACACATCATTTGCAGACTATAATTACTGGTTTGTGAAAAATATTTTGAACCCAACTGGGTGAAATTAGATAGTCTCCCACGACACACCAGGCTGTATCTCGCGGCACAGAGGAGGCAGAATTCCGAGCAACAGCCCAGAACGTAAGGTCACAGAAGCTAAGTTCTAAAAATCATGAGTGAAAGAAGTGACAAGAGTCCAGTCTGCATGTACGGACCTATCGTGTCTTCCGGACAACGCCGCTCTGGCAGTAAAGCCCGCCAGTGACTTAGGTTCTCTGTCAAACGTGTGCTAGGATTCTAGAATGAACAAGTAAATGGGAAGGGGAGAGAACCATACCACAATCCTAAAGAACCCGGTAGATGACTGAAGTGGATTACAACCATAAAACGTGCTAAAAATTGAGCAGAAAACAGCATCCAAAAGCCTTCAAACAATAGATTCCGACTGCATAGTGCAGGGGTCGGGAACCTTCTTGGCGGAGAGAGCCAAGAAGCCAAATATTTTAAAATGTATTTCCCTAAGAGCCATATAATATTTTTTTTAACACTGAACACAACTAAACGCGTGCATTTAAGTAAGACCAACATTTCCAGAGTATAATAAGTCTCTTATTCTTTGTAATAACATTGTTATTCTGAAGCTAACTGTGGAGGGGGCGTGGCCTGCAGCAAAGCGGGATGTTGCCAGGACCGGCCTCGAAATCAGCGACAGGTGCGGCGTAGTAGGCCCACCTGGGCCTTTTTATCTAATCACTTGTCGCTCTGTTATAAGCAGCAGCCAGAAGGAGAGACAGAGTTGGGGCTGGAGTCAGAGCGCGAGTGAGGACAAAAGAGAAAAAAACAATTGCTGTAAAGCAACTGAGAGAAAACTAAAATAAAACAATATTGTAACCCTAAAACAGACTCTTGGTGGTCTGAAGAACCCCCAGGAGGGCAAGCCCCACACTAACCAATAATAAATAAATTACTTCTTACCATTAACCCAACTTCTTGAACATAAAAATGCATGAGAATGTTTTATATTTCGAACGTTGTTTTTAACACTGTGATTACAAGTGGAATTATTCATTACTTATCCTGTTAAGCAATGTCAGGTCAGATTTATCCGAGAGCCAGATGCAGTCATCAAAAGAGCCACATCTGGCTCTAGAGCCATAGGTTCCCTACCCCTGGCATAGTGGGTACTCAATATTCCGACACAACACTATTGTGTATTTTATTATCGGTCATTATGGTTTATGATGTTTTTTTAAAAGGTGTTAAAGCAGAGTGGAAGTCTGACGCTCTATTGATTTTCTTCTCTTCAAAGTCATAACCCAGTGAGTGCACACTGTGTTTTTATTTGTGCAAACACTCACACATAGGGCCTGATTTACGAGGATCCAAATACCACGTGCTAAGCAGCCTGTGCAAAAAGTTAAATAGTGTGTACTAGCGCCATGCTATCTGCTGATTGTATTGAACCGACAAGAAATCTGCATTCTAAGAACTCCGGCTTATTAGTGATACCCAGAGCCCAAAAAAAGTCTGCGGGCTCTAGCGCGATTCCTGTACTCTGGAATGCCCACCCGGTAACAATTAGAGATGCTAGCTAAGTAGAAGCATTTAAGTCCCATCTTAAAACTCACTTTAATATGCTAGCCTTTAAATAGACCCCCCTTTTAGACCAGTTGATCTGCCGTCTCTTTTCTGCTCTGCCCCCATCTCCTGCGTGGAAAGGTTATTTGGTGACCACAAATGATGTACTAGCTGTTCAAAGTCGGGACCCGGGGTGGACCACTCATCTATGCATCAGTTGAGGACGCCTCTACACTGCAAACGTGTCTTCACTCAAGATGATCTCCTGCTGGTCCCACTATGGACTGAACTCTCACATTATTAACTAGATCCACTCCTGTTGGCCCCACTGTGGACTGGACTCTCACACTATTAACTAGACCCACTCCAGCTGGTCCCACTATGGACTGGACTCTCACACTATTAACTAGATCCACTCCTGTTGGTCCCACTATGGACTGGACTCTCACACAATTAGCAAGATCCACTCCTGCTGGTCCCACTATGGACTGGACTCTCATTTTATTAACTAGATCCATTCCTGCTGGCCCCACTATGGACTGGACTCTCAAACTATTAACTAGATCAACTCCTGCTGGCCCCACTATGGACTGGACTCTCACACTATTAACCAGATCCACTCCTGCTGGTCCTACTATGGACTGGACTCTCACACTATTAACTAGATCAACTCCTGCTGGCCCCACTATGGACTGGACTATCACAATATTATGTTAGATTCACTATGGACTGGACTATCACACTATTATGTTAGATCCACTCCTGCTGGCCCCACTATGGACTGGACTCTCACACTATTAACGAGATCCACTCCTGCTGGCCCCACTATGGACTGGACTCTCACATTATTAACTAGATCCACTCCTGCTGGCCCCACTGTGGACTGGACTCTCACACTATTAACTAGACCCACTCCAGCTGGTCCCACTATGGACTGGACTCTCACACTATAAACTAGATCCACTCCTGTTGGTCCCACTATGGACTGGACTCTCACACTATTAGCAAGATCCACTCCTGCTGGTCCCACTATGGACTGGACTCTCATTTTATTAACTACATCCATTCCTGCTGGCCCCACTACGGACTGGACTCTCACACTATTAACTAGATCAACTCCTGCTGGCCCCACTATGGACTGGACTCTCACACTATTAACTAGATCAACTCCTGCTGGCCCCACTATGGATTGGACTCTCACACTATTAACCAGATCCACTCCTGTTGGCCCCACTATGGACTGGACTCTCACACTATTAGCAAGATCCACTCCTGCTGGTCCCACTATGGACTGGACTCTCACACTATTAACTAGATCCTCTCCTGCTGTTCCCACTATGGACTGGACTCTCACACTATTAGCAAGATCCACTCCTACCGGTCCCACTATGGATTGGACTCTCACACTATTAACCAGATCCACTCCTGTTGGCCCCACTATGGACTGGACTCTCACACTCTTAGCAAGATCCACTCCTGCCTGGTCCCACTATGGACTGGACTCTCACACTATTAACTAGATCCACTCCTGCTGGTCCCACTATGGACTGGACTCTCACAATATTATACACACTACTGAAACACTCTCCTACACACTACTGGAACACTCTCATACACACTACTGAAACACTCCTACACACTACTGAAACACTCTCATACACACTACTGAAACACTATCATAGATACTACTGAAACAGTCTCATACACACCACTGAAACGCTCTCATACACACTACTGAAACACTCTCATACACACTACTGAAACACTCTCATACACACTACTGACACACTCTCAAACACACTATTGAAACACTTTACTATGCACTACTGAAACACTCTCCTACACACTACTGAAACACTCTCAAACACACTACTGAAACACTCTCCTACACACTACTGAAACACTCTCCTACACACTACTTGAAACACTCTCATACATATTACTAAAACACTCTCATACACACAACTGAAATACCATCATTCATCCATCCATTTTGTACCTCACATGAACAAATGAAATGTTTTTCTCTAAACACACTACTGAAACACTCTCATACACACTACTGAAACACTCTCAAAAACACTACTGAAACACTCATACACACTACTGAAACACTCATACACACTACTGAAACACTCATGCACGCTACTGAAACACTCACCTACACACTACTGAAACACTCTCCTACACAATACTGAAACACTCTCATACACACTACTGAAACACTCTCCTACACACTACTGACACACTCTCAAACACACTACTGAAACACTCTCAAACGCACTACTGAAACACTCTCCTACACACTACTGAACACTCTCCTACACACTACTGAAAACACTCTCCTACACACTACTGAAAAACTCTCATACACACTACTGAAACACTCTCCTACACACTACTGACACACTCTCAAACACACTACTGAAACACTCTCAAACGCACTACTGAAACACTCTCCTACACACTACTGACACAGTCTCAAACACACTACTGAAACACTCTCAAACACACTACTGAATCACTCTCCTACACACTACTGAAACACTCTCAAACACACTACTGAAACACTACTATGCACTAATGAAACACTCTCAAACACACTACTGAATCACTCTCCTACACACTACTGAAACACTCTCCTACACACTACTGAAACACTCTCATACACACTACTGAAACACTCTCCTACACTGTACTGAAACACTCTCACACACACTACTAATAGTAACGGCCCCTCATAGAAAGACATCTTCTGCCTCCATTTACCTGTTCAGTTGTGTGTCGGGTCATTGTTATTGTATTTGAAAACATTTGTGGAAAAACTGTGGGGGTAATAAAAAAATAAATAAAAATGACAAATTCTTTAAAAAAAAGGGCTGACCTGCTAAAAAATTCACGACCCCCTGCAGGACCTCTGCCGATCCCCAGGGCTAATGAACCCCCTGTAGAAGACCTCCGCTGGAGAAAGTTTCACCCGCACGTATTAGAAAAACGATGTGGGAACGCTGAAGCGTGACAATCTGCGTATTTCCTGTTGGATTGTGTCAAAACAGCACAAAAGGCTGCTAATTGCACAATCTATTCGGCGGGCCTGCGGTGTCAGTCCTCATTCCATGGATGAGCAGATAGCATTTAGAACTTCACTTCCAGTGCACAGACCAACCCCCCCGCCCCCCCCCCTCCTTTCCCTCCATCCCCCTCATCCGTCGCGACATACAGATTGAATTCCACACATCAAATTTATTTCAGATGTTATTATCCGTGGCAGCCTGCCAGTTCTGCCTGCCACTCACAGCCACAATGTCTCCCACAAGGTGTTTGCAACATGGCCCCGCCTCCCCCAATGCAAGCCTGCTTTACTTTCTGACGGCATAAGCACTGCTGGGCACCCAACTAAACACAAACTTGAATAAGTTATGCCATGCACATTTTGCCTTCTTTGCTTTCATCTGGATTTCGAGTCTGATGATTGGTTCTGTTCTCCTGGAAAACTTTGTTATTTTTTTTGCTGTGTTGCTGGTAAGAATAGAATAGAATGGGGCCTAGCGTCCCCGCCTGCCCCAGCAGGATGAATAATGGATGGGAATGGATCAGATGACTGAACTGCTTCATCTGGCTCCTCGGTCGTAATGGCCCACCATAGATTAGCACAGATCGTGTGTGTGTGTGTGTGTGTGTGTGTGTGTGTGTGTGTGTGTGTGTGTGTGTGTGTGTGTGTGTGCACTGCAAAAAGTCAGTGTTCAAAAACAAGTAAAAATTAAAGCTGCAAGCAGCGTTGGTCGGGTCTGCCTTTGGCCGCTGCCAAGCCCTGGTCTAAGTCAGACCTACATAGAGGTCTTTGTTTCATGTCTCTACGACATTCCTAACAGAAGTTACAAGCATTTTTGTCTGGGTGTTTTCCTAGGGGGCGCTGGAGCGCAATTTTGACTTTTGGGGTTTGGTTTTTTATTAGATGGCAATTTTCGCCGGTCCTAATGTGTGTGTAAAATTTGGTGAGTTTTGAAGCATGTTAAGGGGGTCAAATTACAGATCAGCGTTTCTGGATGTTGTTGATAAATGGCTTTCGCTTTGCATAGTAGAGCTTTAACTTGCACTTTGAAGCATTTTAAGGGGGTCAAATTACAGCTGAAAGAGGCAAAAATGACATTTTTTAGGAAACTTTGCGCAGGGGTTCTTTGAAGGCGCGTAAAATCAAAACTGTAGCAGTAATCAAAACTTTGTTGGATAGTTTTAATCAAAAGGGTTCAATCTCCAAAGCCGAAACGACAAACGCACTTGGAGGAGTTTACGTTTGAAAAAGGTGACGGGTTTTTACAAAACTCTTATTTTGAAGGGGTAATTTTTAATTTCCTGTTGATTTTTGCCGAAGGATGTCAATTATCTAAATGTAGGTCTAAGTGAGACCTACATAGAAGTTTTTGTTTCATGTTTTTCCGGCATTCCTACTGGAAGTTACAAGCAATTTTGTTTGTGTTTTCTTCCTAGGAGCAGTTTTTGCTGTGTTTTATTCAAAAATTGCGCAAGAGCGAAATTTTGAGTATTGGGATTTTTTTTTTTCATTAGATCGCAATTTTCGCCAGTCCTGATGTGTGTGCCTAGTTTGGTGAGTTTTGAAGCATTTTAAGGGGGTCAAATTACAGCTCAAAGAGGCAAAAATTTAATTCTTTGCGAAAATTTTGCTTTGATTGAGTTTTTGCAAAATGTCTGTTGATTTTTGCCGTATAAAGTAAAATGATGAAATCTAGGTCTAAGTTAGCCCTACACAGAGGTTTTTTGTTTCATGTCTCTACATTGATAACAGAAGTTACAAGCAGTCTGGTTTTTTTTTTCCTAGGGGGCGCTAGAGCGCATTTTTCCTTTTTTGGGGTTTGGTTTTTTCATTAGATGGCAATTTTCGCCAGTTCTGATGAGTGTGTGAAATTTGGTGAGTTTTGAAGCATGGTCAGGGGGTCAAATTACAGAAGAATAATAATAAAGAAAGAATAAAACGCACCAGTTTCAATAGGGTCCTTGGCCCATGGCAAAGGACCCTAAAAAATACAAAAATGAGGGGTATTTTATTTGAACTAAGCAACATTATCTGCCAATACAACAAGAACATATGGCTTGTCAAGACTTTCCAAAGCAATAAAGCCAAAAAATAGCTTAAAATAGGTATATTCTCACTAATAACACGTGCACTTTTCTTGGTAGAAAAAAAAACATGTGGAAAAATATCATTAAAGGAAGTAAAGGCTAGTGCCATTATCTTGACTTGATGATATTACATTTTTTTGAAACCAGCATAAATATACTAAAAACTAATTTATTGTTTTTAATGGAAAGCCAACTGCTTGTTATTCTCGGGGTCCACGAGCCACTCAGGCAATTAATATTGTCTAAAAATGCATGTTCCCATCGACAACGTGTGACATCATCATGCCAAGTGCGTGCTTTTTCAGTCAATTATTGCGCGAGGAATATATATACAGTATATAAATCCATCCATCCATCAATTTTCTGCCGCTTATTCCCTTCGGGTCACGGGGATATATATATATATATATATACATATATATATATATATATATATAGATATATATATAGATATATATATATATAGATATATATACATATATATATATATATATCTATATATATATACATATATATATAGATATATATACATATATATATAGATATATATACATATATATATATATATATATATATATATATATATATATCTATATATATATATACATATATATATATATATATATATATATATATATATATATGTATCCATTCATCCATTTTCTACCGCTTATTCCCATTGGGGTCGCGGGGGGCGCTGGCGCCTATTTCAGCTACAATCGGGCGGGAAAACGGGCTACACCCTGGACAAGTCGCCACCTCATCGCAGGGCCAACACATATAGACAGACAACATTCACACACTAGGGCCCATTTAGTGTTGCCAATCAACCTATCCCCAGGTGCATGTCTTTGGAGGTGGGAGGAAGCCGGAGTACCCGGAGGGAACCCACGCAGTCACGGGGAGAACATGCAAACTCCACACAGAAAGATCCTGGGCCTGGGATTGAACCCAGGACTACTCAGGACCATATTGTTGCCAATATATATATATATATATATATATATATATATATATATATATATATATATATATATATATATATATATATATATATATATATATATATATTATATATATATGAGGTTTGTGGGATGGCTATGGCTTTGAGTTGTTTTTTCCCTTGGCCTCAGTCTGGACCCCCTCTCCAGGTGCCCAGGCTTAGACCGATTTTTTTTTTCTTAACCCCCACTTGTTTTGTATCTCACCCTCTTTGAAAGGGGTGCTGGAAGTTGGCAGACCCGTCAGCGATCCTCTTCTGTCTCCCTGTAATGTTTGTCTGACCTTGAAAGGGATTGTGCTGAAAATATTAATTTCCCCTCGGGGATTAATAAAGTATGTCTTATTCTGGTCTGATTTATATATATATATATATATATATATATATATATATATATATATATATATATATATATATATATATATATATATATATATATATATATATATATATATATATATAACCCGGCCCCCAGCCCAATTTTTTTTTTTTGTAAATTTATATAATTTACCTGAATGTGCATGAACTATTTCTGTTCAAAATTGTTACGAATGTTAAACGTTTAAATATTAACTGTCAGTTTACTGTACTGTGCCGACTTTACTACTATAGGAATACCTATATTTTGTTGTTTCATTGGAAATAAAACAGCAAAGTCCATCTGGCTGTCATCTGTTTTAATTATGAGACACAATTGTGTCAAAGTCATGATATTTTTTTTCATGCTTGAAATAAGAAATGATTAATTTAAAAAAGTAGTTTCATACTTGTGAGTGTTGACGACGCAGCTTTGCAACACTTGATATTCCATGTTTTACTCAATATAGGTCATAACATCTCAGCAACAAGCTGTAATAATTTACTGAGATCATTTAGGAGCAAAACCCTTAAAACAAGTAAAACACTAACAAAATCTGCTTAGTGAGAAGAATTATCTTATAAGACAGAAAATAAGCAAATATCACCCTTATTTGAGATATTTCATCTTACTTAGAGTTCAGATTTTGCAGTATGTGTGTGTGGCTTGCAAACACACATATTTAAAAAAAAAAAAAATTCATATAAATATCCATCCATCCATTTCCCACCGCTTATTCCCTTTTGGGGTCGCGGGGAGCGCTGGCGCCTATTTCAGCTACAATCGGGCGGAAGCCGGCGTACACCCTGGACAAGTCGCCATCTCATCGCAGGGCCAACACAGATAGACAGACCACATTCACACTCACATTCACACACTAGGGCCAATTTAGTGTTGCCAATCAACCTATCCCCAGGTGCATGTCTTTGGAAGTGGGAGGAAGCCGGAAAACCCGGAGGGAACCCACGCAGTCACGGGGAGAACATGCAAACTCCACACAGAAAGATCCCGAGCCTGGGATTGAACCCAGGACTACTCAGGACCTTCGTATTGTGCTAATATATATATATATATATATATATATATATATATATATATATATATATATATATATATATATATATATATATATATATATATATATATATATATATATATATATATATATATATATATATATATATATGAGGGATGTGGGATGGCTATGGCTTTGAGTTGGTTTTTCCTTTGGCCTCAGTCTGGACCCCCTCTCCAGGTGCCCAGGCTTAGACCGATTTTTTTTTTTTTTTCTTTCCCCCCCACTTGTTTTGTATCTCACCCTCTTTGTATATATATATATATATATATATATATATATATATATATATATATATAGCCAGGCCCCCAGCCATTTTTTTTGTTGTAATTTTATATAATTTACCTGAATGTGCATGAACTATTTCTGTTCAAAATTGTTAGAAATGTCAAACGTTAAAATATTAACTGTCATTTTACTGTTCTGTGCCGACTTTACTACTATAGGAGTACCTATATTTTGTTGTTTCATTGGAAATAAAACAGCAAAGTCCATCTGGCTGTCATCCGTTTTAATTATGAGACACAATTGTGTCAAAGTCATGATATTTTCATTCAATTCACACTTCCAATAAGACATTTTTACTTAGAAAAAGGAGTTTTATACTTCTTAGTGTTGACGACACAGCTTTGCAACACTTGATATTCCATGTTTTACTCAATATAGGTCATCACATCTCAGCAACAAGCTGTAATATCCTACTGAGATCATTTAGGACCAAAAACCTTTAAAACAAGTAAAACACTCTAACATAAAATGTGCTTAGTGAGAAGAATTATCTTATCAGACAGAAAAGAAACAAATATCACCCTTATTTGAGATATTTCATCTTACTTAGAGTTCAAATTTTGCAGTATGTGTGTGGCTTGCAAACAACTAAGTGGTTAATTTTGGTATTTAAAAAAAAATTACATATATATATATATATATATATATATATATATAACATAAGGCAGTATAGGTTGATTGGCAACACTAAATTGGCCCTAGTGTGTGAATGTGAGTGTGAATGTTGTCTGTCTATCTGTGTTGGCCCTGCGATGAGGTGGCGACTTGTCCAGGGTGTACCCTGCCTTCCGCCCGATTGTAGCTGAGATTGGCGCCAGCGCCCCCCGCGACCCCGAAAGGGAATGAGCGGTAGAAAATGGATGGATGGATGGATGGATGGATGGATGGAAGGCAGTATAGTCACATGCAGAATATCGGCGGTGGAATTCCACCAGGCATCCATCTGCATGTTCTTTTTCAATTAGTGTGAAAAACGGGGAATAAAAGATTCCCCTCGCCCGGGTCCTTTTCTTGGTTTAATGTTTGATTAGAAATGCAATGGTTTTAAATTATGATTTCCTCTCCCCCTCGGTAGGAAATCAATCAAATTAGCGGGAATTGAATTATTTCAGATGGTAATCTATTCAGGCAAGAAAAAAAAAAACATCCCACCATGAAAATGTTTTCCTCCTGCTGTGAAAAGGAAGAATAATTGAGTCCGACCCTGGGAAGTGACCGCATTCACATGTAAATAACTGCAGTTGCACACAACAAAGTGTATACGCCTCACATTTCAGCCATCCTTTTTATTATAGTACAGTCCTGGTCAAACGTTTACATACACTTGTAAAGAACATAATGTCATGGCTGTCTTGAGTTTCCTTATAACGCTTATTTTTTGGTGATGTATTGTTTGGAGCACATACTTGTTGCTCACAAAAAACATTCATGAAGTTTGCTTCAATTATGAATTCATTATGGCTCTACTGAAAATGTGAGCAAATCAAAAGTATACATACAGCAAGGTTAATATTTGCTTACATGTCCCTTGGCAAGTTTCACTGCAATAAGGCGCTTTTGGTAGCCATCCACTAGCTTCTGCTTGAATTTTTTGACCTCTCCTCTTGCAAAAATTGCTGCAGTTCAGCTACACGGACTTGTTTCTTCAGCATTGTCCACACGTTTAAGTCAGGACTTTGCAAAGGCCGTTCGAAAATTTAAATTCTAGCCTGATTTAACCATTCCTTTACCACTTTTGACGTGTGTTAGGGGTCATTGTCCTGTTGGAACACCCAACTGCGCCCAAGACCCAACCTCCAGGCTGACGATTTTAGCTTGTCCTGAATCCTCCTTGTTCATTGTCCCATTTACTCTCTGTGGCCAAAACGCTCAATTTCGGTTTCATATGACACCACATGGACAAAGATAAGACTTTCTAGAGCAGGGGTCGGGAACATTTTTGGCTGAGAGAGGCAAAAAGCCAAATATTTTAAAATATATTTCCGTAAGAGCCATATAATATTTTTTTTTTAACAGTGAACACACTTAAGTAAGACCAACATTTCTAGAGTATAACAGGTCTCTTTTTCTTTGTAATAACATTGTTATTCTGAAGCTAACTGTGGAGGTGGCGTGGCCTGCAGGCCTGCAGCGACAGGTGCGTAGATGGCCCACCTGGGCCTTGTTATCCAATCACCTGTCGCTCTGTTATAAGCAGCAGCCAGGAGGAGAGACTGGGTTGGGGCTGGAAATACTATTGCTGGAAACTTATTGAAAAATAAAACAATATTGTAACCCTGAAACAGGCTCTCATGTCAGTGCTTGGGGGTCTGAAAAACCCCCAGGAGGGCAAGCCCCACACTAACCAATAATAAATAAATAACTTCTTACCATTAACGCAACTTCTTGAACAGGTGCGGTAGAAAACGGATGGATGGATTAAAAATGCATGAGAACGTTTTATAATTTTAACATTATTTTTAACACTGTGATTACAAGTGGAATTATTCATTATTTATCGTGTTAAGCAACATCAGGTCAGATTTATCCGAGAGCCAGATGCAAGTCATCAAAAGAGCCACCCCTGTTCTAGAGGAAAGTTCTGTGGTCAGATGAAACAAAATTGGAGCTGTTTGGTCACAATACCCAGCAATATGTTTGGAGGCCTTTAATCCCACGAACACCACACCTACCGTCAAGCATGGTGGTGGTAGTATCATGATCAGGGCCTGTTTTGCTGCCAATGGAACTGGTGTTTTACAGAGAGTAAATGGGACGATGAGAAAGGAGGATGTGGAGAGACGGAGCAGACGGCAGGATAGCACAGACAGCGGTCCTAACCGAGATGGCGGCCAGGAGGCGGAGCGTGCAGTAGAGCGGAGAGGCGGGGCGCACTTGGAGCGACACCGCCACAATCCGAGTCAGGTGCGTAAACGACACACTTGCTCTCCATCCCTGCATCTTCTGCTGTAGCATAAAAGGGGAGAAGGAGGCAGCATAAAAGGGGAGAAGGAGGAGCAATCGTGGCAGAAGTAGGAGAAGGAACAACCAACGACGAAGACCACGAGAGCAACCCAGAGAGAGATGAGCCACCGGCCACCAAAAGGCGCACCGAGACGAGCAGGAAGAGAGGTCGCGCTAGAAATTGGCGCGACCGACTAGAACCACAACATGTCTATTGAAATAATAAACGAGGGTCACACCTGCTACCATGCGTCCATGCTACCCACACAATGACGGCTGGAGACCTGTCACAGAGGATTACCCCCAAATTCTTCAGGACAAGCTAAAATCATCAGACCGCAAATTGGGTCTTGGGCGCCAAAGGACAATGACCCCGAACACACGTCAAAAGAGGTAAAGGAATGGCTAAATCAGGCTCGAATGAAGGTTTTAGAATAGCCTTCCCAAAGTTCTGACTTAAACGTGTGGACAATGCCGAAGAAAAAAGTCCACGTCAGAAAACCAACAGATTTAGCTGAACTGCAGCAATTTTGTCAAGGATAGAGGTAAAGATGAATGCAGCAGTGCACAGAGACATCCTGGATGAAAAACGACGCTTCCTATCCGACCTAAAAAGAGCTGGAGAGGTGATGCGAAGAGGAATGGGCGAAACTCACCCAAAAAATGGTATGCCAAGTTCGTGGCATTGAATTGAAAAAAACTTAATGTGGTAATTGCTGATAAAGGTGCATCAACAAAGTATTGAGCAAAGGCTGTGAATACTTAAAGGGGAACATTATCACCAGACCTATGTAAGCGTCAATATATACCTTGATGTTGCAGAAAAAAGACCATATATTTTTTTTACCGATTTCCGAACTTTAAATGGGTGAATTTCGGCGAATTAAACGCCTTTCTATTATTCGCTCTCGGGGCGATGACGTCACAACGCATGCTAATCGATGCTAACATGCTATTTAGGCTAGCTGTATGTACACAATGCATCGTTATGCCTCATTTGAGCTATATTTGCATCAAGCCATCCCCTCCGCCCACATTTAATGCTAAACAAACACTTACCAATCGACCGATTTAAGTTGCTCCAGTGGTCAAAAGATCCGAAAGTCCCTCGTCTGCACATTTTACCGGCGATGCCACGACAGACATGGCACAGAGATGTATGGATACCCTGCGACACTCAAAGCTGATGCATTTCCAACGATAAAGTCAACAAAATCACAAAGGTGAGTTTTGTTGATGTTATTGACTTATGTGCTAATCAGACACATTTGGTCGCGGCATGACTGCCAGCTAATCGATGCTAACATGCTATTTAGGCTAGCTGTATGGACATTTGTAGCTATATTTGCATCCAGCCTTTCCCTCCGCCCACATTTAATGCCAAACAAACACTTACCAATCGACAGATTTAAGTTGTTCCAGTGGTCAAAAGATCCAAAAGTCCCTCGTCTGCACATTTTACCGACGATGCTACGATAGACATGGCACAGAGATGTATGGATACCCTGCGACACTCAAAGCTGATGCATTTCCAACGGTAAAGTCAACAAAACCACAAAGGTGAGTTTTGTTGATGTTATTGACTTATGTGCTAATCAGACATATTTGGTCACGGCATGACTGCCAGCTAATCGATGCTAATATGCTATTTAGGCTAGCTGTATGTACATTTGTAGCTATATTTGCATCCAGCCTTTCCCTCCGCCCACATTTAATGCCAAACAAACACTTACCAATCGACGGATTTAAGTTGCTCCAGTGAGTCCCTCGTCTGCACATTTTACCGGCGATGCTACGACAGACATGGCACAGAGATGTATGGACACCCTGCGACACTCAAAGCAGATGCATTTCCAACGATAAAATCAACGAAAACACAAAGGTGAGTTTTGTTGATGTTATTGACTTATGTGCTAATCAGACATATTTGGTCGCGGCATGACTGCCAGCTAATCGATCCTAACACCGCCCACATTTAATGCCAAACAAGCACTTACCAATCGACGGATTTAAGTTGCTCCAGTGGTCAAAAGATCCGAATGTCCCTCGTCTGCACATTTTACCGGCGATGCTACGACAGACATGGCACAGAGATGTATGGATGCCCTGCGACACTCAAAGCTGATGCATTTCCAACGATAAAGTCAACAAAATCACAAAGGTGAGTTTTGTTGATGTTATTGACTTATGTGCTAATCAGACATATTTGGTCACGGCATGACTGCCAGCTGATCGATACATGTATACACATATATATATATATATATACACATATACATATATATATATATATATATACACACACACATATATATATACATATATGCAATGCATATATACACTTATATATATATATATACATATATACACACACATACATATATACACACATATATATATATATATATACATATATTTATATATATATATATATATATATATATATATATATACGCACGCACACATATTAAAACTGTGACAGGCTGCTGTACAATATGTGTGTGTTTGTGTCCCATTAGCTTGGTACTTGTAGACAACGCAGAACAAACCTCTAAAAATAAGAAAACAATGATTATTGTGACGCAAGTAAATGGATAAAAGGGAAAATAATCCCCCCCCCAAAAAAACTCTGGTCGCGGGTTGTCATAGCAACCGTTAATGTATTTATATTGCATATTATGGCCATGCATAACCGGAATTATTAGCACAACACCAATGTCTTGACACCAAAACTTGTAACCATACCACACAAAACTGGTAGAAATATAAGACAGATAGCATTTTCAATCCACAGTACTGTATCTTGTCAGGATGAAGACGCAACCGGAATCCCTCGAAATAGCCTCAAATCCCCTATGGAAGGAGGGAAATTTGCATATTAATTAGACAGGAAAAAATCCCATAAACTAAGCTTTCATCTCCAAAATCCAGATTAAAAACACCACTGGGACATGCAATGTTTCTTTTCACAAAAAAAAAAAAAAAGGGAGTGTTATGAAGAGACAATGTCAGGAATAATTTATTTTCTAACTAAATGACACGTATCATCCGTTGCTGCCCTTTGATATTCACATTTTTATTTTCGCGGAGTACACGCCAAAAATCTAAGTTCAGAAAATGCAATAAAATCCCGTAACCTTGACGGGACAAGTAGTGTAGCATTCATCGGGAATCCTATTGGACACGCATAATTAGCCTGGGAGACTATGTTGTCACACTTCAACACATTCATTTTTCAATTACCTCAGTCAGAGGTTCGTTTAGGACAAGGGTAGGCAACCCAAAATGGTGAAAGAGCCATATTGGACCAAAAATACAAAAAAAAACAAAAAACCTGTCTTGAGCCGCGAAAAATTAAAAGCCATATTACAAACCCCGTTTCCATATGAGTTGGGAAATTGTGTTAGATGTAAATATAAACGGAATACAATGATTTGCAAATCCTTTTCAACCCATATTCAGTTGAATGCACTACAAAGACAACATATTTTTTTTTTAACTTTGAATTTCATGGCTGCAACAGGTGCCAAAGTAGTTGGGAAAGGGTATGTTCACCACTGTGTTACATCACCTTTTCTTTTAACAACACTCAATAAACGTTTGGGAACTGAGGAAACTAATTGTTGAAGCTTTGAAAGTGGAATTCTTTCCCATTCTTGTTTTATGTAGAGCTTCAGTCGTTCAACAGTCCGGGGTCTCCGCTGTCGTATTTTACGCTTCATAATGCGCCACACATTTTTTATGGGAGACAGGTCCGGACTGCAGGCAGGCCAGGAAAGTACCCGCACTCTTTTTTTACGAAGCCACGCTGTTGTATCACGTGCTGAATGTGGCTTGGCATTGTCTTGCTGAAATAAGCAGGGGCGTCCACGAAAAAGACGGCGCTTAGATGGCAGCATATGTTGTTCCAAAACCTGTATGTACCTTTCAGCATTAATGGTGCCTTCACAGATGTGTAAGTTACCCATGTCTTGGGCACTAATGCACCCCCATACCATCACAGATGCTGGCTTTTGAACTTTGCGTCGATAACAGTCTGAATGTTTCGCTTCTCCTTTGGTCCGGATGACACAATGTTGAATATTTCCAAAAACAATTTGAAATGTGGACTCGTCAGACCACAGAACACTTTTCCACTTTGCATCAGTCCATCTTAGATGAGCTCGGGCCCAGAGAAGCCGGCGGCGTTTCTGGATGTTGTTGATTATTGGCTTTCACTTTGCATAGTAGAGCTTTAACTTGCACTTACAGATGTAGCGACAAACTGTATTTAGTGACTGTGGTTTTGGTTTTTGATAAAGTGCCGTCTGAGGGATCGAAGGTCACGGTCATTCAATGCCGCTTACGTGGAGTGATTTCTCCAGATTCTCTGAACCTTTTGATGATATTATGGACCGTAGATGTTGAAATCCCTAAATTTCTTGTAATTGCACTTTGAGAAACGTTGTTCTTAAACTGTTTGACTATTTGCTCACGCAGTTGTGGACCAAGGGGTGTACCTCGCCCCATCCTTTCCTGTGAAAGACTCAGCCATTTTTGGGAAGCTGTTTTTATACCCAATCATGGCACCCACCTGTTCAGGTCACACTCTGAACCCACACCAAACAAGAATGACAAAACACATTTCGGGAGAACATCCGCACCGTAACACAACAGTAAACACAAATACCCGGAACCCCCTGCAGCGCTAACTCTTGTGGAACGCTACAATATACACACCCCTCCAAACACCCCGACCACAACCTCCTCATGCTCTCTCAGGGAGAGCATGTCCCAAATTCCAAGCTGCTGTTTTGAGGCATGTTAAAAAAAATAATGCACTTTGTGACTTCAATAATAAGTATGGCAGTGCCTTGTTGGCATTTTTTTTCCATAACTTGAGTTGATTTATTTGGGGAAAAACTTGTTACATTGTTTAATGTCAAGATTTGTACTTAGGTGTGGTTTGTTTTCCCGAGGTGCAAAGCGATTGGAACGGACATGGCGTGAAGGTAAGGACATCTTTCAATTAATGACTCAAAAAAAGGAACAAACTCACAGAGGAAGTTCAAAACGTGGCTATGAAAACTAACAAAAAATTGCACTAAGGCAAAACTATGGACATAAAACAAAAACTTGCACTATGGCATGAACAACGAAAAACTTACTTGGAATGAGAACGGGACGTGGATCATCGGCATGGATTACAAGGGTGTGTCGAGGATGAGTAGGAGGTGAAAGAGGGTGAAGTTGCCAAACTGACTGCCTGGCGATTGCAGGCTTTAATGGTGACGTGGTGATTGACAACAGGTGCATCAGTCCAAGTTCGTGAGAACTGATTGGGGGGTCATGGAAACAAAAACAAACAAAAAAAAGGAACTAATGGAGTCAAAAACTAAACGGAACATGATCACAAAGACATGACAGTTGGATGCATCACAACAAAACCAGGCATGATAATGTGTTCATTCCACGACTGTAAATATCGGTAATTAAGAGTTGGACAATATCTGAATATCGGCATTATCGGACATCTCTAATAAACACCCATCGTGCTGTTGTCGTTTAATCCTGGGAAAACGCTCCCAAAGCCACAAATGTAAAGACTGCATGGCAAACTTGCCACCCCAATAATAAACTTATTGTTGTGGAGCTCATAAGATGGTGCAGGTGGGCCAGAGAGAGGAACCAATACAATATTCCAACAAAAGAAGCAACACACCGCAGGTATTATGACTTATCTGGATGTGAAAAGCCAACTAATATCAGATATCTTTATTAAAACATGTCCAGGGTCCAAAGACCAGCATGTGGTTATTCAACAATCACACACTTGTTCATTAAAATTCCCGCCCCCCCAACACCCTGTCAGTCATATCTCAGCCTGGACATAACTCAGCGAAGGACATGAGCGATAACAGCAGCCTTTTCAATTAGTTTCTGAGATGAGAAAATATGTAATCCTCATCCTTCATGCCAGGATGCTTTCAGAGATTATAAGAAGTCTGTATTAATCATGAAAAAAAAAAATTGTCGCCGCCAGTCTTGAGGTGCAGATAACTAATGCAAAGTGCCCGGTGAGTTACGGGATGAATAGTGTTCTTTTATTTCACTTGGACAATGTGAAGAACTCAGCAGATATCATGTCAGGAGATCCCCGGCTGAATAACTTGCATAGAAATACGATGTTGGAGTAAGTTTAGCAACATGTCCGAAATCCATCCATCCATTTTCTTCCGCTTATCCAAGGTCGGGACGCGGGGGCAGCAGCCTAAGCAGGGAAACCCAGACTTCCCTGTCCCCAGCCACTTCGTCCAGCTCCTCCCGGAGGATCCAAAGGCGTTCCCAGGCCAGCCGGGAGACATAGTCTTCCCCGTGGCCTCCTACCGGTCAGACGTGCTCCAAACTTTCTCCCTAGGGAGTCGTTCAGGTGGCATCCTGACCAGATGCCCGAACCACCTAGTCTGCCTCCTCTCCATGTAGAGGAGCGGCGGATTTACTTTGAGCTCCTCCTGGATGGCAGAGCTTCTCGACCTATCTCTAAGGGAGAGACCCACCACCCGGCGGAGGAAACTCATTTACCCGTAATCTTGTCCTTTCGGTCGTAACCCAGAGCTTGTGACCATAGGTGAGGATGGGAACGTAGCTCGACCGGGAAATTGAGAGCTTTGCCTTCCGGCTCAGCTCCTTCTTCGCCACAATGGATCGACACAGCGTCCGCATTAATGAAGAAGCCGCACCGATCCGCCTGTCGATCTCACCATCCACTCTTCCCTCACCCGTGAAGAAGACTTCAAGGTACTTGAACTCCTCCACTTGGGGCAGGGTCTCCTCAGTTCGGCCGCTTGTACCCGTGATCTTGTCCTTTCGGTCATAACCCAAAGCTCATGACCATAGGTGAGGATGGGAACATAGATCGACCGGTAAATTGGGAGTTTTGCCTTCCGGCTCAGGTCCTTCTTCACCGCAATGGATCGACACAGCGTCCGCATTACTGAAGACGCCGCACTGATCCGCCTGTCGATCTCACCATCCACTCTTCCCTCACCCGTGAAGAAGACTTCGAGGTACTTAAACTCCTCCACTTGGGGCAGGGTCTCCTCATTTCGGCCGCTTGTACCCGTGATCTTGTCCTTTCGGTTACAACCCAAAGCTCATGACCATAGGTGAGGATGGGAACATAGATCGACTGGTAAATTGAGAGCTTTGCATTCCGGCTCAGCTCCTTCTTCGCCACAACAGATCGATACAACGTCCGCATTACTGAAGACGCCGCACCGATCTGCCTGTCAATCTCACTCGTGAACAAGATTCCAAGGTCTTGAACTCCTCCACTTGGGGTAGGGTCTCCTCTCCAACCTGGATATGGCACTCCACCCTTTCCCGGACGAGAACCATGGACTCGGGACTTGTAGGTGCTGATTCTCGTCCCAGTCGGTTCGCACTCGGCTGTGAACCGATCCAGTGAGAGCTGAAGATCCTGGCCGGATGAAGCTATCAGGACCACATCATCTGCAGAAAGCAGAGACCTAATCCTGATACCATCATACATCACAGTATTATTGTGAGGGTTCTGATACCGAAATACCGAGGTATTCATAATTATATTTCCACTGATCAGCATTCTTCAGCACAGAGATTTTGCTGCAAGTCAAAAGTTCCTTTCATTCTTCTTACTCTCCGTTGTCAAGTTTGTTGTAGTGGAAACACACAAGAAAATATAAAATAAACAAATCATCCCCCACATTCTCCGCAATGGTTAGAAAATTTCAGTTTTACAAACGGCTCCAGCGGCGTTCGACGGCACAGCCCGAACCCGAACAGGTTCAGGGTACCTCCGAAAAGTTCCTGAAGAACTAAATCTACTCGAGTAGCAGTAGTAATAGGAAACTTTTTTACCATAGGTGAGGATGGGAACGTAGATCGACCTGGAAATTGAGAGCTTTGCCTTCCGGCTCAGCTCCTTCTTCACCACAACGGATCGGTACAACGTCCGCATTACTGAAGACGCCGCACCGATCTGCCTATTGCTTGAATCAAATTAAGAAGGTTTAAGACAATACGCCATCAAGAAAACGAAACTAGGAACCCTTCACTCAACACTGCTCACCTTTATGCCTTATGTGACGTTCATATTGTTGTTACGCAGCCAGTGGCTTTGAATGCCTCACAATCAAACACTTTTATGGTAAAACACTAAACTGATTTTTACCTTATCCCAATAAACATCTCTTTAGTATTTAAACATACATTAAAGTCACATCTTAAGTGCACAAGAAGCCAGTGCTGGTGATCCAGTATATATATATATATATATATATATATATATATATACATATATACCCTGGACAAGTCGCTACCTCATCGCAGTGCGTTACAAGAACTCTGGCTTATTAGTGATTCCCAGAGCCCAAAAAAGGGCTGCGGGCTATAAAGCGTTTTTTATTGGGACTCCAGTACTCTGGAAAGTCCTCCCAGTAACAGTTAGAGATGCTACCTCAGTAGAAGCATTTAAGTCCCATCTTAAAACTCATTTGTATACTCTAGCCTTTAACTAGACCTTCTTTTTGGACCAGTTGATCTGCCATTTATTTTACTTTCTCCCCTGCCCCCATCTCCGGGGGGGCACAGTTCCGGTGGCCACGGATGAAGTGCTGGCTGTCCAGAGTCGAGCCCCAGGGTGGACCGCTCGCCTGTGCATCGGTTGGGGACATCTCTGCGCTGCTGACCTGTCTCTGCTTGGGATGGTGGCCCCACTATGGACTGGACTCTCAATATTATGTTAGATCCACTATGGACTAGACTCTCAATATTATGTTAGATCCACTATGGACTAGACTCTCATTATTATGTTAGATCCACCATGGACTGGACTTTCACACTATTATGTTAGATCCACTATGGACTGGACTCTCAATATTATGTTAGATCCACTATGGACTAGACTCTCATTATTATGTTAGATCCACCATGGACTGGACTTTCACACTATTACGTTAGATCCACTATGGACTGGACTCTCACAATATTATCTTAGATCCACTATGGACTGGAATCCCACTATTATGTTGGATCCACTATGGACTGGACTCTCACTATTATGTTAGATCCACTATGGACTGGACTCTCACTATTATGTTAGATCCACTATGGACTGGAATCCCACTATTATGTTGGATCCACTATGGACTGGACTCTCACTATTATGTTAGATCCACTATGGACTGGACTCTCACTATTATGTTAGATCCACTATGGACTGGACTCTCACTATTATGTTAGATCCACCATGGACTAGACTCTCATTATTATGTTAGATCCACCATGGACTGGACTTTCACACTATTATGTTTGATCCACTATGGACTGGACTCCCACTATTATGTTGGATCCACTATGGACTGAACTCCCACTATTATTTTAGATCCACTATGGACTGGACTCCCACTATTATGTTGGATCCACTATGGACTGGAGTCTCTCACTATCATGTTAGATCCACTATGGACTGGACTCTCACTATTATGTTAGATCCACTATGGACTGGACTCTCACTATTATGTTAGATCCACTATGGACTGGACTCTCACTATTAAGTTAGATCCACTATGGACAGGACTCTCACTATTATGTTAGATCCACTATGGACTGGACTCCCACTATTATTTTGGATCCACTATGGACTGGACTCTCACTATTAAGTTAGATCCACTATGGACTGGACTCTCACTATTATGTTAGATCCACTATGGACTGGACTCCCACTATTATGTTAGATCCACTATGGACTGGACTCCCACTATTATTTTAGATCCACTATGGACTGGACTCCCACTATTATGTTAGATCCACTATGGACTGGAGTCTCTCACTATTATGTTAGATCCACTATGGACTGGAGTCTCTCACTATTATGTTAGATCCACAATGGACTGGACTCTCACTGTTATGTTAGATCCACTATGGACTGGACTCCCACTATTATGTTAGATCCACTATGGACTGGACTCCCACTATTATTTTAGATCCACTATGGACTGGACTCCCACTATTATGTTAGATCCACTATGGACTGGAGTCTCCCACTATTATTTTAGATCCACTATGGACTGAACTCTCACTATTACTATTATATTCACCCACATTTGTGGTCCGCTCCAAGGTTTCTCATAGTCATTCTCATCAACGTCCAACTGTGGGCGCTAAACCGAGCATGTCGTTGTGGAATTGTGCAGCCCTTTGAGACACTTGTGATTTAGGGCTATATAAATAAACTTTGATTGATTGATATTTTGTACTGAGCAGCAAAAAGGGGTTTCTATGTCGCAATATCTTGCACTGCAGCTTCTATGGTTATCATCTCACTTTCTCTTTTGGTCATCCCCGGACTATTGTGTGGTTTGAGCTCATAAAAGCAGACAAAAAACAAAGAAAATTCCCACCTGCAGAAAGTCCTCGTTAGTTAAGACTTGCGTAGTTTTTCCAAATGACAACATTTGCAGTATTTGGCTGTGAAAGAACAACAGGAAGTGCTACATGTCATTCATATAAAACATATAAAAAGGCTCTCATGTTACGCTTTAAAAAAAAAAAAAAAAATTGATTCTATTTCCGGAGCGCGAAAAAATGTGCGGTAGTGCGTCAAGGCGTGCATCTGCTAATTGCTTAAACCGTCTTGACGGCTCAGCTGGTCCACCTGGCCCATTCAGTTCCCGATCCAAGGCCAGGATTCGCCACGCCGTTTCCGCAGTTAAAACAGTCAAGACTTCTCCGCTAATTCTTCTGACAATTCCTGAAAATTGATTGCCGCCATTAAAGCATTAAATTGCCTTTTTTTTTTAAAGTCAAATGAGACCTCCACACAGCTGCTTGCCGTTACAAAACATTTTTTTTCCCACGGCTCATTCACATTAAGAGTTGGTACAAAATCTTACATCACCGTCTTTGTGAACAGAATTATCACCACTAAATACCTACTGAAATGAGATATTCTTACTTAAACGGGGATAGCAGGTCCATTCTGGACCATTTTCCGGACCATAGGGCGCACCGGATTATAAGGCACACTGCCGATGAATGCTCTATTTTCGATCGTTTTTCCATATATAAGGCGCATTAAAGGAGTCAAATTAATATTTTTTTTTTTCTAAATGTAAAACACTATAAATTAAAGACTTTCTAACGGTGGGTCTATTTCTTTTAGTTACCGTGTTTTCCGGACCATATGGCGCACCGGATTATAAGGCGCACTGCCGATGAATGGTCTATTTTCGATCTTTTTTTCATACATAATTCACACCGGATTTTAAAGTGCATTAAAGGAGCCAAATAATAATTTTGGGGGTAAATGTAAAACACTACAAATAATGGATTTTGTAACGGTGGGTCTATTTCTTTTAGTTACTGTGTTTTCCGGACCATAGGGCGCACCGGATTATAAAGCGCACTGCCGATGAAGGGTCTATTTTTGATCGTTTTTCCATATATAAGGCGCATTAAAGGAGTCAAATTATTATTGTTATCATTTTGTGTGTAAATGTAAAACACTATAAATAATGGGCTTTTAGTTACCGTGTTTTCCGGACCATAGGGCGCACCGGATTATAAGGCGCACTGCCGATGAATGGTCTATTTTCGATCTTTTTTCTATATATAAGGTGCATTAAAAGAGTCAATTTATTATTATATTTTTTTTGTAAATGTAAAAAACTATAAATAATGGGCTATGTAACGGTGGATATATCTATTTTAGTTACTGTATTTTCCGGACCATAGGGCGCACTGGATTATAAGGCGCATTAAGGAGTCAAATTATTTTTTTTTTTCTAAATGAAAAACACTATGATTAATGGACTTTCTAACAATGGGTCTATTTCTTTTAGTTACCGTGTTTTCCGGACCATAGGGCGCACCGGATTATAAGGCACACTGCCGATGAATGCTCTATTTTCGATCGTTTTTCCATATATAAGGCGCATTAAAGGAGTCAAATTATTATTTATTTGTTTTCTAAATGTAACACACTATAAATTAAAGACTTTCTAACGGTGGGTCTATTTCTTTTAGTCACCGTGTTTTCCCGACCATAGGGTGTACCGGATTATAAGGCACACTGCCGATGAATGGTCTATTTTCGACCTTTTTTCCATAAATAAAGCGGATTAAAAGAGTCAATTCTATTATTATTTCTTTTTTGTAAATGTAAAACACTATAAATAATGGGCTATCTAACGGTGGATATATTTATTTTAGTTACTGTATTTTCCGGACCATAGGGCGCACCTGATTATAAGGCGCATTAAGGAGTCAAATTATTTTTTTTTTTTCTAAATGAAAAACACTATAGATAATGGACTTTCTAACGGTGGGTCTATTTATTTTAGTTACCGTGTTTTCTGGACCATAGGGCGCACCGGATTATGAGGTGCACTCCCGATAAATGGTCTATTTTCGATCTTTTTTTCATACATAAATCACACCGGATTTTAAAGTGCATTTAAGGAGTCAAATAATAATTTTTGGGGTAAATGTAAAACACTATAAATAATGGGTTTTCTAACGGTGGGTCTATTTATTTTAGTTACTGTATTTTCCGGACCATAAGGCGCACCGGATTATAAGGCGCATTGCCGATGAATGGTCTGTTTTTGGTTTTTTGTCTCCATAAATAAGGCGCATTAAAGGAGTCAAATTATTATTGTTATTATTTTGTGTGTATGTAAAACACTATAAATAATGGGCTATCTAACGGTGGATATATACTTTTTAGTTACCGTGTTTTCCGGACCATAGGGCGCACCGGATTATAAGGCACACTGCCGATGAATGGTCTATTTTCGTTTTTTATCTCCATATATAAGGCGTATTAAAGGAGTCAAATTATAATTGTTGTTATTTTGTGTGAATGTAAAACACTATAAATGATTATAAACAATGTGAGGATGTGAGGAGCCCCACAACCTGTGACGTCACACGTCTGCTACTTCCGGTACAGGCAAGGCTTTTTTATTAGCGACCAAAAGTTGCAAACTTTATCGTGGATGTTCTCTACTAAATCCTTTCAGCAAAAATATGGCAAATATCCACCGTTAGAAAGCCCATTATTTATAGTGTTTTACATTCACACAAAAATAATAACAATAATAATTTGACTCCTTTAATGCGCCTTACACATGGAGAAAAAAAATGAAAATAGACCATTCATCAGCAGTGTGCCTTATAATCCGGTGCGCCCTATGGTATGGAAAACTAAAATAAATAGACCCACCGTTAGAAAGTCCATTATTTATAGTGTTTTACATTTACCCCAAAAACTATTATTTGACTCCTTAAATGCACTTTAAAATCTGGTGGGATTTATGTATGAAAAAAATATTGAATACAGGCCTTATAATCCGGTGCGCCCTATGGTCTAGAAAACACGGTAACTAAAAGAAATAGACCTATCATTAGAAAGTGTATCATTTATAGTAATTTACATTTACAAAAAAAAAAAATAATAATAATTTGACTCCTTAATGCACTTTATAATCCGGTGCGCCCTATGGTCCGGAAAACACGGTAAATAAAAGAAATAGACCCATCGTTAGAAAGTCCATTATTTATAGTGTTTTTCATTTAGAAAAAAATTATAATAATTTGACTCCTTAATGTACCTTATAATCCGGTGCGCCCTATGGTCCGGAAAATACAGTAACTAAAATAAATATATCCACCATTAGATAGCCCATTATTTATAGTGTTTTACATTCACACAAAATAATAACAATAATAATTTGACACCTTTAATAAGCCTTATATATGGAGAGAAAAAAACAAAATAGACCATTCATCAGCAGTGCGCCTTATAATCCGGTGCACCCTATGGTCCGGAAAACACGGTAACTAAAATAAATAGACCCACCGTTAGAAAGTCCATTATTTATAGTGTTTTACATTTAGAAAAACAATTATAATAATTTGACTCCTTAATGCGCCTTATAATCCGGTGCGCCCTATGGTCCGGAAAACACGGTAACTAAAATAAATAAACCCACCGTTAGAAAGCCCATTATTTATAGTGTTTTACATTTCCCCCAAAAATAATAATTTGACTCCTTTATTGCACTTTAAAATCCACTGTGATTTATGTATGAAATAAAGATCGAAATAGACCATTTATCGGGAGTGCGCCTTATAATCCGGTGCGCCCTATGGTCCGGAAAACACGGTAACTAAAAGAAATAGACCCATCGTTAGAAAGTCCATTATTTACAGTGTTTTACATTTAGAAAAAAATTATAATAATTTGACTCCTTAATGCGCCCTATAATCCGATGCGCCCTATGGTCCGGAAAATACAGTAACTAAAATAAATATATCCACTGTTAGAAAGCCCATTATTTATAGTGTTTTACATTCACAAAAAATAATAACAATAATAATTTGACTCCTTTAATGTACTTTATATATGGAAAAAAGATCAAAAATAGACCATTCATCGGCAGTGCGCCTTATAATCCGGTGCGCCCTATGGTCCGGAAAACACAGTAACTAAAGTAAATAGACACACCATTAGAAAGTCCATTATTTATAGTGTTTTACATTTACCCCAAAAAATTATAATTTGACTCCTTTAATGCACTTTAAAATCCGGTGTGATTTATGTAGGAAAAAAAGATCGAAAATAGACCATTTATCGGGAGTGCGCTTTATAATCCGGTGCGCCCTATGGTCCGGAAAATACAGTAACTAAAATAAATAGACCCATCGTTAGAAAGTCCATTATTTATAGTGTTTTACATTTAGAAAAAAATTATAATAATTTGACTCCTTAATGCGCCTTATAATCCGGTGCGCCCTATGGTCCGGAAAATACAGTACCTAAAATATATATATCCACTGTTGGAAAGCCCATTATTTATAGTGGTTTACATTCACACAAAATAATAACAATAATAATTTGACTTCTGTAATGCGCCTTATATATGGAAAAAAGATCGAAAACAGACCCTTCATTGGCAGTGTGCCTTATAATCCGGTGCGCCCTATGGTCCGTTAAACACGGTAACTAAAAGAAATAAACCCACCGTCAGAAAGCCCATTATTTATAGTGTTTTACATTTCCCCAAAAAATAATAATTTGACTCCTTTATTGCACTTTAAAACCCGGTGTGATTTATGTAGGAAAAAAAGATCGAAAATAGACCATTCATCAGCAATGCGTCTTATAATCCGGTGCGCCCTATGGTCCGGAAAACACGGTAACTAAAAGAAATAGACCCATCGTTAGAAAGTGTATATTTAGAGTAATTTACATTTACAAAAAAAAAAATAATAATAATTTGACTCCTTAATGCGCCTTATAATCCGGTGCGCCCTATGATCCGGAAAATACAGTACCTAAAATACATATATCCACTGTTAGAAAGCCCATTATTTATAGTGTTTTACATTCACACAAAATAATAACAATAATAATTTGACTTCTTTAATGCGCCTTATATATGGAAAAAAGATCGAAAATAGACCCTTCATTGGCAGTGTGCCTTATAATCCGGTGCGCCCTATGGTCCGGAGAACAGAGTAACGAAAATAAATAGCCCCATCGTTAGAAAGTCCATTATTTATAGTGTTTACATCTACCCAAAAAATTATTATTTGACTCCTTTAACGCACTTTAAAATCCGGTGTGATGTATGTATGGAAAAAAGATCGAAAATAGAGCATTCATCAGCAGTGCGCCTTATAATCCGGTGCGCCCTATGGTCCGGAAACACGGTAACTAAAAGAAATAGACCCATCGTTAGAAAGTCCATTATTTATAGTGTTTTACATTTAGAAAAAAATTATAATAACTTGACTCCTAAATGCGCCCTATAATCCGGTGCGCCCTATGGTCCGGAAAATACAGTAACTAAAATAAATGTATCCACCGTTAGATATCCCATTATTTATAGTGTTTTACATATACAAAAAAATAATAATAATAAATTGACTCCTTTAATACACCTTATATATGGGAGAAAGATCCTTGTTCAGCAAGGAGGCTGAATAAAGGAGAACATTGAATTGTGACCTCAAGCATAACAATATTGTCAAAATCATATCAATTTTTTAATTATTAGCGCCAGAATACAGTAGCTAATATTGTGCCTAGTAAGTGGAAGTCAATCATAGCCTCTAAACTCCCACCAGCACCTGAGTGTACACGTAAAGGCATTTCACGGAGCGACACTGCCCTCATGCGGTAATAAAAGCACATTACACCATCAAAAGCAATGCGATGACGTCAATAAATGCTTCTGTTCTTGCGCAACGCTTTCAAACGTGGAATTTTACCTTCGCAGCCTCATTAAACTATTGGCTAAGTTTTATTTTCATAAATAGAAGTTTGTCAATACCAGACCTGCGTTTTGTGCCTGTAAAAAAGAAATAAAACTCTACTTTAAAACACTTTCTACCTCTAACAACCAAAAAGCTGTATATATATATATTCTATTTTATTTTTTTAAATTGTTCTATTTTATTGATTTTATTGTATTCTATTCTACTTTATACTTTATTGAGTTCACAACCCTCTGGCGCTGTTTTGTACCGTTATTGTATTTATTTTAATTATCATTATTATTTCTCAATTGTTAGTAAATGTTGCAATTTATATAATTTACAAAATTAAAAAAAAAAAATCTTCAAAAATGTTGGTGTAACATGTGATATATCCCATCCATCCATCCATTTACTACCGCTTGTCCCGGGGTATACCCTGGACATTCCTACCCGAATAAATGCTTTTGAATATCTATTAAAAAAAATAAAAAAATAAAAAAACGCTTTGAAACGCCAGATGGCAGCAGAGAACCAAGATTACTCACATATGTCTTTTTAGTGGATTTTTTTTCTGTTTTTATCTTTTTTTTTTTTCTTTTTTGATAAACGTGATGCGATAAATCCGCAAACATCGGTTTAGATGATTATTTAAACTATGAAACAATTTTTAAACTGTCATAACATGGTTAGGGGGTGCAAACAGTTTGTATGCAGAATAAAAAAATAATTTATATAGGAATATTAAAGTTGCTAAAATAAAAATGTTTTTTTAAAAATTTAAAAAACGATTGAAATTGTAACAAAAATTAAATGAAATTAATACAGTTGTTTTTCTTCGATTTCAACATTTTCTTTAATTCAATTTTCATTGTATACAAAATAAAATTTAAAAATCCATCCATCCATCCATTTCCTACCGCTTGTCCTGGAGCACACCCTGGACATTCCTACCCGAATAAATGCTTTTGAATATCCGCTGGGAAAAAAAAAATAGAAAAAAAAATAAAATGCTTTGAAACGCCAGATGGCAGCAGAGACCCAATATTATTCACATATGTCTTTTTAGTGGATTTTTTTTTCTGTTTTTATCTTTTTTTGATTTTTTTTTTTAATAAACCTTTAGGATATGTTTTGTTTTATCACACAAAGACCTGTGATGCGATAAATCCGCAAACAGCGGTTTACATTATTATTTAAACCATGAAACGATTTTTAAACAGTCATAACGAGGTTAGGGAGTGCCAACAGTTTGTATGCACAATAAAAAAATAATTTATATAGGAATATTACAGTTGCTAAAATAAAATAAAAATTAAAACTAAAAATAAAAACGATTGAAATTGTAACAAAAATTAAGTGAAATTAATACAGTTGTTTTTCTTCGATTTCAACATTTTCATTAATTCAATTTTCATTGTATACAAAATAAAATTTAAACATCCATCCATCCATCCATTTCCTACCGCTTGTCCTGGGGTACACCCTGGACATTCCTACCAGAATAAATGCTTTTGAATATCCGCGGGGGAAAAAAAATTAAAAAAAAAAAAAAAAAAAAAATGCTTTGAAACGCCAGATGGCAGCAGAGAACCAAGATGATTCACATATGTCTTTTTAGTGGATTTTTTTTCTGTTTTTATCTTCTTTTTTTTAATAAACCTTGAGGATATGTTTTGTTTTATCACACAAAGACCTGTGATGTGATAAATCCGCAAACATCGGTTGACATTATTATTTAAACCATGAAACGATTTTTAAACAGTCATAACGAGGTTAGGGAGTGCAAACAGTTTGTATGCAGAATAAAAAAAAATAATTTATATAGGAATATTACAGTTGCTAAAATAAAAATTAATAAATAAATTTAAAAAAACGATTGAAATTGTAACAAAAATTAAGTGGAATTATTACAGTTGTTTTTCTTCGATTTTAACATTTTCATTAATTCAATTTTCATTGTATACAAAATAAAATTTAAAAATCCATCCATCCATCCATTTCCTACCGCTTGTCCTGGGGCACACCCTGGACATTCCTACCCGAATAAATGCTTTTGAATATCCGTTGAAAAAAAAATTAAATAAAATAAAAAAAAAACGCTTTGAAACGCCAGATGGCAGCAGAGAACCAAGATAATTCACATATGTCTTTTTAGTGGATTTTTTTTTCCGTTTTTATCTTTTTTTTTTTTTTAAATAAACCTTTAGGATATGTTTTGTTTTTGATCGATAAATCCGCAAACATAGGTTTACATTATTATTTAAACTATGAAACGATTTTTAAACTGTCATAACGAGGTTAGGGAGTGCAAACAGTTTGTATGCAGAATAAAAAAATAATTTATATAGGAATATTACAGTTGCAAAAATAAAAAAAATAAAAAAAAAGATTGAAATTGTAACAAAAATTAAGTGAAATTAATAAAGTTGTTTTTCTTCGATTTTAACATTTTCATTAATTCAATTTTCATTGTATACAATATAAAATTTAAAAATCCATCCATCCATTTCCTACCGCTTGTCCCTTTTGGGGTCGTGGGGGTGGCTAAACTATGATAAAAATGGTGTTGTTTTTTTGAAATGTTGCTGAATTTAAGTTGTTTGTGTTTTGAGCTTGTACATTTTTTATTTCATCGAAGGGTATGAATTGTATCACGTGAATAATTTAATGGTTAATAATACTAAAAGTCAAATAAATAAACACCTAAAATGGAAAACAAAAGGGAGTATCAGGCATCGCAGATAATATTAGGTCAATCCCAAAAATGTAATAAATTATTAAAATGAAAATTAATTGCATGGACAACAGATGAAAAATGGAAAACTGGCAAACTCTAGTAAATATTTCCAGCAAAGTAGATTAAAGTTCCTGTTCAGCCACTCAATAAATAACATTTGTTTAATATTCAAATTCAATGTAATACAAAGGTACTAAAATTATATTATTTTTTATATATTAACATCCAAAAGCAGTGAAGTTGTCACGTTGTGCAAATGGTGAATAAAAACAGAATACAATGATTTGCAAATCCTTTTCATCTTATATTCAATTGAATAGACTGCAAATACAAGATATTTCATGTTTAATCTGGAAAACTTTGTTATTTTTTGCAAATATTAGCTCAATTGGAGTATGATGCCTGCAACATGTTTAAAAAAAGCCGGCACAGGTGGCAAAAAAGACTGAGAAAGTTGAAAAATGCTCATCAAACACTTATTTGGAACATCCCACAGGTGAACAGGCTAATTGGGAACAGACATATTTGGTCGCGGCATGACTGCCAGCTAATAGATGCTAACATGCTATTTAGGCTAGCTGTATGTACATTTGAAACTATATTTACATCCAGTGTTTCCTTCCACCCACATTTAATGCCAAACAAACACTTACCAATCGACAGATTTAAATTGATCCAGTGTCAATGCGAAAGTCCAGATCGGTTGTTCTGCACATTTTACCGGTGATGCTAAGACAGACATAGCTGAACAGCGACAATAGCTATTCGCTCAATAGCTTCAGTTTCTTCTTCAATTTCGTTTTCGCTATCCGCCTCCATACTCCGACCATCCGTTTCAATACATGCGTAATCTGTTGAATCGCTGAAGCCGCTGAAATCCGAGTCTGAATCCGAGCTAATGTCGCTATATCTTGCTGTGATATTCGCCATTGTTTGTATTGGAATCGCTATGTGACGTCACAGGGAAATGGACAGTGGCTTAAGCAAATAGCGAAAATCTAGCACTTTAAAGCTTTTTTTTAGGGATATCCCGGGACAGGTAAAATTTTGAAAAAAAACTTTGAAAAATAAAATAAGCCACTGGAAACTGATTTGTATGGCTTATAACCCTTCTGAAATTGTGATAATGTTCCCCTTTAAGAAAAAAAAATTTCAATGAGCTATTGCAAAGAATTTTGGGATTTCACCATCTACGTCTGTAATATCATCAAAAGGTTCAGAGAATCTGGAGAAATCACTGCACGGAAGTGATGATATTACGGACCTGCATCAATTGTGTAAAGGATATCAACACATGGGCTCAGGAACACATCAGAAAACCACTGTAAGTAACTACAGTTTGTCGCTACATCTGTAAGTGCAAGTTAAAACTGTAAAATGCAAAGTCAAAGTTATTTATCAACAACACCCAGAAACGCAGCCGGCTTCGCTGGGCCCCGATAGACTGATGCAAAGTGGAAAAGTGTTCTGTGGTCTGACGAGTCCACATTTCAAATTATTTTTGGAAACTGTGGACGGTCGTCTCCTCTGGAACAAAGAGGAAAAGAACCATTCGGATTGTCATCGGCGCAAAGTTGAAAAGCCAGCATCTGTGATGGTATGGGGGTGCATTAGTGCCCAAGGGATGGGTAACTTACACATCTGTGAAGGCACCATTAATGCTGAAAGGTACATACAGGTTTCGGAGCAACATACGTTGCCATCCAAGCAACGTTACCATGGACGCCCCTGCTTATTTCAGCAAGACAATGCCAATTTTCTCAGTTCGAACATTAAATATCTCGTCTTTGCAGTCTATTCAATTGAATATAAGTTGGAAAAGATTTGCAAATCATTGTATTCTGTTTTTATTTACGACTTACACAACGTGGACTGGTTTTAGGTTTTGCATTATTACATCAGCGTAGGTCAGATGTCCTGCTAGAGAGGCATCGTGTAAATCTCAAAGGAAGAATGAACTCTCCGTGTCTGCTCGCCGTCGCAGTCAACCCTGCATCCTCCTCCTCCTCTACAGTTACATAAAGCATACCATTCGGTCGTATGTGAGTTCAGACAGACTCCAGATCTGTGCCAACACAGACTGATATATCTTGCATTCCACAAAGACTCCCAGTCTTCTCCGGCAGGACAGACTCTCGGGACAATACATCCAGTTTGAGACGGCACGCTCAGCCTCTCAAACTAAGTGGGATGCAGAGCTCAGCCTTGAGATCGGAACAGCCTCCCTTCCTGCACTTAAGGCGATCTAAAGCTGTGGTCCCCTACAGCCGGTGCGGGGATCGGTTGAGGTCCCTGACGCATTTTCTACCGGGCTGCACAGTAACATTAATTCTTTAATGTTACTTCATCCATTAGTCATCCCAACGTGTCCTGGGTCTTCCCCGTGGCCTCCTACCAGTCGGATGTCCCCGAAACACCTCCAGAGGGAGGTGCTCGTGTGGCATCCTGACCAGATGCCCAAACCACCACCTCTGGCTCCTCTCGATGTGGAGGAGCAGTGGTTTTACTTTGAGTTCCTCCCGGATGACAGAGCTTCTCACCCTATCTCTAAGGGAGAGACCCACCACCCGGCGGAGGAAACTCATTTACCCGTGATCTTGTCCTTTCGGTCACAACCCAAAGCTCATGACCATAGGTGAGGTTGGGAACTTGGAACGACCAATAAATTGAGAGCCTTGTCTTCGGGCTCAGCTCCTTCTTCACCACAACAGATCGATACAGCGTCCGCATTAATGAAGACGCCGCACCAATCTGCCTGTCGATCTCACCATCCACTCTTCCCTCACTCGTGAACAAGACTCCGAGTTACTTTAACTCCTCCAACTGGGACAGGGTCTCCTCATTTCGGCCGCTTGTATCCATGATCTTGTCCTTTCGGTCATAACCCAAAGCTCATGACCATAGGTGAGGATGGGAACGTAGATCGACCGGTAAATTGAGAGCTTTGTTACCCGGCTCAGCTCCTTCTTCACCCGTCGGATCGATACAGTGTCCACATTACTGAAGACGCCGCACCGATCCGCCTGTCGATCTCACCATCCACTCTTCCCTCACTCGTGAACAAGACTCCAAGTTACTTGAACTCCTCCAACTGGGACAGGGTCTCCTCATTTCGGCCCCTTGTACCCGTGATCTTGTCCTTTCGGTCATAACCCAAAGCTCATGACCATAGGTGAGGAGGGGAATGTAGATTGACCGGTAAATTGAGAGCTTTGCCTCCCGACTCAGCTCCTTCTTCCCCACAATGGATCGATACAGCGTCCGCATTACTGAAGACGCCGCACCGATCCACCTGTCGACCTTACTTTCGACTCTTCCCTCACCCGTGAACAAGACTCCGAGTTACTTGAACTCCTCCAACTGGGACATGGTCTCCTCATTTCGGCCGCTTGTACCAGTGATCTTATCCTTTCGGTCATAACCCAAAGCTCATGACCATAGGTGAGGATGGGAACGTAGCTCGACCGGGAAATTGAGAGCTTTGCCTTCCGGCTGAGCTCCTTCTTCACCACAATGGATCGATACAGCGTCCGCATTACTAAAGGGGCCGCACCGATCCGCCTGTCGACCTGAGCATCCACTCTTCCCTCACTCGTGAACAAGACTCCGGGTTACTTGAACTCCTCCAACTGGGGCAGGGTCTCCTCATTTCGGCCGCTTGTACCCGTGATCTTGTCCTTTCGGTCATAACCAAAAACTCATGACCATAGGTGAGGTTGGGAACGTAGATCGACCGGTAAATTGAGGGCTTTGCCTCCGGGCTAAGCTCCTACTTCACCACAACGAATCGATACAGCGTCCGCATTACTAAAGGCGCCGCACCTTTCCGCCTGTCGACCTGAGCATCCACTCTTCCCTCACTCGTGAACAAGACTCCCAGTTACTTGAACCCCTCCACTTGGGGAAGGGTCTCCTCATTTCAGCCGCTTGTACCCGTGATCTTGTCCTTTCGGTCATAACCCAAAGCTCATGACCATAGGTAAGGATGAGAACGTAGATCGACCGGTAAATTGAGAGCTTTGCCTTCCGGCTGGGCTCCTTCTTCACCACAATGGATCGATACGGCGTGCGCATTACTGAAGACGCCGCACCAATCCGCCTGTCGATCTCACCATCCACTCTTCCCTAAAACAAACTCCGAGGTACTTTAACTCCTCCACTTGGGGCAGGGTCTCCTCCCCAACCCGGAGATGGCACTCCACCCTTTTCCGTGCGAGAACCATGGACTCGGACTTAGAGGTGCTTCACCTTTACCGGTCCATCTCCGTTCCAATCGTCACCTATGGTCATGAGCTTTTGGTTATGACCGAAAGGACAGGATCACGGGTACAAGCGACCGAAATGAGTTTCCTCCGCCGGGTGGTGGGTCTCTCCCTTAGAGATAGGGTGAGAAGCTCTGCCATTCGGCGGAAACTCAAAGTAAAGCCGCTGTTCCTCCACATGGAGAGGAGCCAGATGAGGTGGTTCAGGCATCTGGTCAGGATGGCACCCGAAAGCCTCCCGAGGAAGGTGTTTCGGGCCGGTAGGAGGCCACGGGAAGGACGTCGGGAACACAATGTCTCCAGGTTGGCCTGGGAACACTTCGGGATCCCCCGGGAGGAGCTGGACGAAGTGGCTGGGGAGAGGGAAGTCAGGGCTTCCCTGCTTAGGCTGCCTCCCCCACGACCCGACCTCGGATAATCGTATTTCTATGCAAGTTATTCAGCCGGCGATCTCCTTTTCGCAAAGAAACCCACCCAGGGCTCCCACTACTTCAGCTTTATGGTAGTTTTTTCATGCTCATTTTTTGGCTGTTTTATCTGCCACACGTGGAAAGCCGGTCGGTGAATTTAATGCACATATTAAACCTGGTCCCTGCTGGAAAAAAGGTTGGGGAAACCTGATCTAAAGGCAGTCATTGAAGGCAGCCGGTCCTCTAATTAAGGTTGGATGTGGTTATTTTCAAGTGGCAGCAATTACAACAATGACGATCAGAAGAAAATATGCATCAATCTGAAGGAAAAATATGCATGATTCACTGAAAAGTGAACAAAAAAATAAAGATATGCAGGATCATTCACTGCTAATCCACATTTACACCACAGTGACTTTTTTTTTGTTGTTGCATTCAGACAGTCATTTATTATGTAATGCAGAGCCAAGAGTCAGGAGAAGGAAGGGAGTGTTGGAAACGTTCATTAGTCAAACGGTCATGTGCTGAACTTAGTAGAAAACAGCTCTCCCATCTTAAATAACCTCCTGTTTGCTCCCATGACCTGGAAACTAATTTGTTCATGCCGCCATGATGCAAAGCACTCCTGCAGCCGCAGTCGTGAAAATACCCACACATATCAGACTAGACTTGTTTCGGGAAAAATACTGGGGTTTATATCTTGCACGATTCAATCGAGTCAGAAACAAAAAATCTGAAATGCACTTTATTGCCAAATGCATTTGGCCACCTGCCTTGACTCACATATGAACTTGAAGTGCCGTCCCATTCCTAACCCATAGGGTTCAATATGACCTTTTGCAGTTATTACAGCTTCAATTCTTCTGGGAAGGCTGTCCACAAGGTTGCGGAGTGTGTTTATAGGAATTTTGTTATGATTACTAAGGGGAAATGACGGCAGCAGACACCGGGGGTTGAATATGTAAGATAATTTATTATGTATATATATATGTATATATATATATATATATATATATATATATATATATATAAGGGGTGTGGAAAAAAATCGATTCGAATACGTTGTGCGATTCAGAATCGATTCTCATTTTTTAAAAATCGATTATTTTTTCTTTTTTTATCAATCCAACAAACACAGCAATACCATAACAATGCAATCCAATTCCAAAACCAAACCTGACCCAGCAACACTGGCAATAAACAGAGCAATTGAGAAGAACCAAACACGACACAGAAAAAAACAAAAGTAGTGAAACAAAAATGAATATTATCAACAACAGTATCGATATTAGTTATAATTTCAGCATAGCAGTGATTAAAAATCCCTCGCTGACATTATCATTAGACATTTATAAAAAAAAAAAAATAATAATAACAATAGTGGCTTACACTTGCATCGCATCCCATAAGCTTGACAACACACTGTGTCCAATATTTTCACAAAGATAAAAAAAAGTGATATTTTTGGTTTGTTTAATAGTTAAAACAAATGTACATTATTGCAATTGGTTGATAAAACATTGTCCTTTACAATTATAAAAGCTTTTTTTTATTAATCTAATACACTGCTAGCATGTCAGCAGGCTGGGGTAGATCCTGCTGAAATCCTATGTATTGAATGAATACAGAATCCTTTTGAATCGGAAAAATATCGTTTTTGAATCGAGAATCGAATCGAAAAAATCGAATTGTGGGACACCCAAAGATTCGCAGCCCTAATATATATATATATATATATATATATATATATATATATATATATATATATATATATATATCTTGATTGGATTATCCAGAGAATAGTGCTCAATACCGTGGTAGAGCGCAATATGTAGGTGTGGGAAAAATCACAAGCATTAGCACATCCGACACGTACGTAGGATTAACCAAAGGAGCGTTTAAAACCAGATGGAATAATCATAATGCCTCCTTTAGAAACCAGACCTTGCGGAATTCTACAGAACTCAGCAAGCACATTTGGAACCTCAAAGACAATAATGTTGAATATTCAATAACATGGCAAATTCTTGCATCCAGCACACCTTAATAATGGTAATAAAGATGCAACCTATGCTTAGAAGAGAAACTGTTTATTATACATCATCCAGACCTGTCATCCCTCAACAAGCGCAGTGAAATCATTTCAACATGCCGCCACAGACGGAAACACCTCCTAGGTAACACATGAGCCAATCACCACACCCTACGCCTGCCTGTACCCACCCACTCTGTACCCTATATAAACCATTGTATGTGAATGCTTCCATTAAAATCTCCTGATGATCGAGGGAACCCCTCATGAAACAGTTCTGCAGAGATGAAGTAGTCTTGTGATTTTTCCCACACCTATATATATATATATATATATATATATATATATATATATATATATATATATATATATATATATATATATATATATATATATATATAATGTAGCCCGGAAGAGTCAGGGATACATGGGATTCTGGGTCTTTGTTATGTTGTGTTTATGTTTTGTTACAGTGCGGATGTTCTCCCAAAATGTGTTTCTCATTCTTGTTTGGTGTGGGTTCACAGTGTGGCGCATATTTGTAACAGTTTTAAAGTTGTTTGTATCACCACCCTCAGTGTAACCTGTATGGCTGTTGAGCAATTATGCCTTGCAGTTACCAACGCGTGTTGACAGGAGTCGCACACTACATGTGACCGGCCGGCACTCAGAGAGCATGGAACAAAAGCGGGCGCGACAACATGTTCTAGAGCAGGGGTGTCAAACTCAAATACAGAGTGGGCCAAAATTTTGAACAAAACAAAGCCGCGGGCCAAGGTTGAACAAATTAACCTTTTAATAGGGACCCAAACAAGTTTTGCATTGAATATTGAACAAACAAGGCTTATATAACTTTAGTGACATGCAAAATCCAGTTTCAAATAATAATAATAATAATAATAAAAAATATCAATCGCATATCAAATAAAATTTAAATAAAAATTTTATGCCTTTTTTTCTATTTGCAATCTTCTGAGGTAAATATAATTTTTTTTCCCACAGGCTAATAATACATTTGAAAATAAAATAACAATAATGAATGAACCAAACATTCAAGCCTTGAAGTAGAAAGAGAAAAATGCATGAATAAAACGTTAATTATTGGTCATTTTGCTGGAAGTTTCCTGGAAGACTTAGTGCTGCAAGGGCTTCTGGGTATTTGCTCTATTATGTTACGGTGCGGATGTTCACCTGAAATGTGTTTGTCATTCTTGTTTGGTGTGGGTTCACAGTGTGGTGCATATTTGTAACTTTGATTGATTGATTGATTGATACTTTTATTAGTAGATTGCACAGTACAGTACATATTCCGTACAATTGACCACTAAATGGTAACACCCGAATACGTTTTTCAACTTGTTTAAGTCGGGGTCCACGTTAATCAATTCATGGTAACAGTGCCAAAGTTGTTTATACGGCCACCCTCAGTGTGACCTGTATGGCTGTTGACCAAGTATGCCTTACATTCACTTGTGCGTGTGTGTGTGTGTGTAAAAGCCGCAAATATTATGTGACACTCTGTTAGTATGGAGGAAAAGCGGACGTGACGACAGGTTGTAGAGAACGCTAAAGGCAGTGCCTTAAATGCACGCCCCCAATATAGTTGTCCAGGTGGAAATCGGTAGAAATTCAGGAGAATGGTTGCTCCGGGAGATTTTCGGGGGGGGGGGGGCACTAAACTTCGGGAGTCTACCGGGAAAATTAGGAGGGTTGGCAAGTATGAGTATTAGCGGTGAATGCGGTGTTATACAGTGGCACCGACGCTGTATAACACCGGCGGGCCAGCTCTAATGCTAAATTGATATTGCCTCAAGGGCCAAATTAAATTACACGGCGGGCCCGATTTGGCCCGCGGGCCAGAGTTTGACACCCATGCTGTAGAGGACGTTAAAGGTTTTACCTTCACAGTATACCCTCGGGTGAAATCCGAGAATGTTTTCCTCGAGAGATTTCTGGGAGAGGCACTGAAATCCGGAAACCTACCGGTTAAATCAACTGAGCCGCACCAGAGTGACTCCGGAGCCGCGGGTTGCCGACCCCTGCCCTAGGGTAAACTGGGTAACACACGGCACACTGACAAAGCTTAACCTATTGTTACTATAACAATCTACAAGGTTAATATAGCTAGCTTCTCTTTCTTCCCCTCCATTTTTCTGCATTCTTTTGTATCTCTAGTTATCATTACAGACTGTATATGTATTGTTGCATTCGAACAACTATACTATTGATAATAGAGGTAAAGTATTGGTATTGTTCATTATCAATAGTGATATTTCTATTGGTATTTGTATTGTTGTAGTGTAATAATGCTCTGTATTATTATTTATTTCGCTAACTGCTTCTTTGCTAGCACTTTTACCATCATATTCGTACATATCCTATTTGCTGATGTTGCTCTATTGTTGTTGTTGTTGTGTTTGCTGTTGTTGTTTGTGTCTCTCTGCCCCCCTGTCTTCCTTTTTTTCCCTCTCTCTATCCCTTCCTGCTCCCGCCCGGCTGCACCAAATGATAATATAAATGCATTTAATAAAGTCAAACACAAATAAGGCAACAAGAGAAGTATCCCACTGGACAGTTGTCTAGTATGTTCACTATTTCTATTAAAAGGACAAACTGTCTCAACATGGCTTGGACGTGGATTGTTTCTTCGTTGCAGATGAGAATCAGCACGAGTGCGGCGTGGACGTGAGTACATGGTTGTTTATTTAATAAACAAACAACAAAAAGTGCTACACAATGGAGGAAGAAACTTGGCTAAACAGTGCAAACGTGAAACAAAAACACCTGCTCGGTGGCATGAAATGATGGACATAAACGAAAGGACTTTGCACAAAAAACAATTGGCTCTGAACTATAAAGAAAGACTTACTTGGACAAAATGAACAGCGTCGCAAGGCATGAAGCAGATAAACGAGGGCGTGAAGGGGGTGCAGCATGGGTGTGAAGATCCCAGACTGATGGACAGAAAGAAAATAACTTAAATAGTGGCTGTGATAATTAGGAACAGGTGCAGGGCCTGAGGGCAGGGGCGTGACTAGAAGGGCAATGTGAAAATCAATGAGTTGTCATGGTAACAAAAACAAACCAGGACGTGAAAAAACAGAACAAGAGTCCAGAAAACAAAACATGATCAAACATAAAATCTGATTTGCATGGCGTGACACAAACTCGCAATAAGAAACATATGTTTAATGTACCATAAGATTTGTTTGTTAAAATAAAGCCAAAAATGCATTTTTTTGTGGTCCCCTTTATTTAGAAAAGTAGCAAAAAGTATCAACATTTTGATACTAGCACCAAAATATTAGTATGGGGACAACACGAGCGTGAACACTCCTTTTTAACTGCAGACTGATGAACAGATTTATTTTGATGCCCGTCACATGTCCAAGTTTTACCATCCATCCATCCACTTTAAGAAGATGGGGGTAAAGCATGTGTGAAACAGAAAATATCTCCAGACAGACCATAATAATTACATTGTTGTGGTGGTAAATCTAACATCACACTCCAAAGGGCACCTTTTTAATGCAGACATTTAAAGTGAAAGCTACTTTTATTTGTTGCGTTATTATTTTCCTATTATTGCTGTCACGTTAACAAGTGACCTGACAGGCTTTGTAATTTTGGAAGGTGCACACTGAATAAAACGCGACAGTGGACTATATTTGGAGGGCATTCGTGAGTCATCTGCTGACTGCCGGGATTCAAACAACATTGGTCAAATCATTGCATCTTTTTTTTTTTTCCCTTCAGCATGCCCTGCAACATTTTCACTACAACTATCCGTACGAGTTAGCAGATAAGAAGAGATTCTTTCTTTGAGGTACACTATTTTGCCAAAATATTGCCTTGACTCACATATGAACTTAAAGTTCCATCCCATTCCTGACTCTTAGGGTTCAATACGATGTGGGTCCACCTTTTGCAGCTATTAAAACTCTTCTGGGAGGGCTGTCCACAAGGTCGCGCGGGAATTTTCCATCATTCTTCCAAAAGCGCATTGGTGAAGTCACAAACTGATGTTGGTTGAGAAGGCCTGGCTTTCAGTCTCCATTTTAACTCATCCAAAAGGTGTTCCGTCGGGTTCAGGTCAGGACTCTGTGCAGGCCAGTCAAGTTCATCCACACCAGAGTCTGTCATCCATGTGTTTATGGGCCTTGCTTTCTGCACTGGTGCACACTCATGTCAGAAGAGAAAGGGGCCCGCTCCAAACTGTTCCCACAAAGTTTGGAGCATGGAATTGTCCAAAATGTTTTGGTATCCTGGAGACTTCAAAGTTCCTTTCACTGGAACTAAGGGACAAGCCCAACTCCTGAAAAATAACCCTATACCATAATTCCTCCTTCACCAAATATCAAACTGCAGTCCGAAATGTACCGTTCTCCTGGAAACCTCCAAACCCAGACTGGTCCATCAGATGTCAAGATCTAAAAGCGTGATTCTTCACTCCAGAGAGGGCGTCTCCACTGCTCACGAGTCCAGTGGCGACGTGCATAAGAATTCATCCCATAGGGTGTTATATTGGATTCAGGTCAGGACTCTGTGCAGGCCAGTCAAGTTCATCTACACCAGAGTCTGTCATCCATCTTTATGGACTTAGCTTTGTGCACTGGTGCGCAGTCATGTTTGAAGACGAATGGGCCCGCGCCAAACTGTTCCCACAAGGTTTGGAGCATGGAATTGTTCAAAATGTTCTGGTATCCAGGAGCATTCAAAGTTAATTTCACTGGAACTAACGGGCCAAGCCCAACTCTTGAAAAACAACCCTTTACCATAATTCCTCCTCCACCAAATTTCAAACTGCAGTCCGAAATGTACCGTTCTCCTGGCAACCTCCAAACCCAGACTGGTCCATCAGATGTCAAGACGGAAATGCGTGATTACTCACTCCACAGAACATATCTCCAATGGTCTAGAGTCCAGTGACGAAGTGTATAAGAATTCATCCCAGAGGGTGTTATATCGGATTCAGGTAAGGACTCTGTGCAGGCCAGTCAAGTTCATCCACACCAGACTCTGTCATCCATGTCTTTATGGGCCTTGCTTTGTGCACTGGTGCGCAGTCATGTTAAAAGAGGAAGGGGCCCGCTCCAAACTGTTCCCACAAGGTTTGGAGCATGGAATTGTCCAAAATGTTCTGGTATCCTGGAGCATTCAAAGTTAATTTCACTGGAACTAACGGGCCAAGCCCAACTCCTGAAAAACCACCCTTTACCATAATTCCTCCTCCACCAAATTTCAAACTGCAGTCCGAAATGTACCGTTCTCCTGGCAACCTCCAAACCCAGACTGGTCCATCAGATGTCAAGACGGAAAAGCGTGATTCCTCACTCCACAGAACGTATCTCCAATGGTTTAGAGTCCAGTGGCGAAGTGTATAAGAATTCATCCCAAAAGGTGTTATATTGGATTCAGGTCAGGACTCTGTGCAGGCCAGTCAAGTTCATCCACACCAGACTCTGTCATCCATGTCTTTATGGACCTTGCTTTGTGCACTGGTGCACAGTCATGTTAAAACAGGAATGGGCCCGCGCCAAACTGTTCCCGCAAAGTGTGGATCATGGAATTGTCCAAAATATTTTGGTATCCTGGAGACTTCAAAGTTCCTTTCACTGGAACTAAGGGGCCAAGCCCAACTCCTGAAAAACAACCCTTTACCATAATTCCTCATCCACCAAATTTCAAACTGCTGTCTGAAATGTACCGTTCTCCTGGAAACCTCCAAACCCAGACTGGTCCATCAGATGTCAAGATCTAAAAGCGTGATTCTTCACTCCAGAGAGGGTGTCTCCAATGCTCTCGAGTCCAGTGGCGACGTGTATAAGAATTCATCCCAAAGGGTGTTATATTGCACAGGTCAGGACTCTGTGCAGGCCAGTCAAGTTCATCCACACCAGACACTGTCATCCATGTCTTTATGGACCTTGCTTTGTGCACTGGTGCACAGTCATGTTAAAAGAGGAAAGGGCCCGCTCCAAACTGTTCCCACAAGGTTTGGAGCATGGAATTGTCCAAAATGTTTTGGTATCCTGGAGCATTCAAAGTTCCTTTCACTGGAACTAAGGGGCCAAGCCCAACTCCTGAAAAACCTACCTATACCATAATTCCTCCTACACCTAATTTCACACTGCAGTCCGAAATGTACCGTTCTCCTGGAAACCTCCAAACCCAGACTGGTCCATCAGATATCCAAATGGAAAAGCGTGATTCATCACTCCACAGAACGTATCTCCAATGCTCTCGAGTCCAGTGGCGACGTGTATAAGAATTCATCCCAAAGGGTGTTATATTGGATTCAGGTCAGGACTCTGTGCAGGCCAGTCAAGTTCATCCACACCAGACTCTGTCATCCATGTCTTTATGGGCCTTGCTTTGTGCACTGGTGCACAGTCATGTTGGAAGAAAAAGGGGCCCGCTCCAAACTGTTCCCACAAGGTTGGGAGCATGGAAGGAATTGTCCAAAATGTTTCGGTATCCTGGAGCATTCAAATTTCCTTTCACTGATACCACAATTTGCATTGGACTTGGTGATGTATGTCTTAGATTCACCCGCACGGCCATGGAAACCCATTCTATGAGTACTGTACATGGGCTAATTGGAAGGTCACTGTCCCACCCATGACCGCTCATCTTCGCACGTGTCACTCCGGCCTGCATCCCATCAGCAATCAGTGCACCTGTCGCTATTCAGGGGACTGTCTTCAAAAGCCAGAATGTAACTTTCTGTTAGAGTACAGTAAGCAATCTACATGCCTGACGCCTTCTCATCTTTTCCTGTGATTCCCTGTTGTTCCCCTCTGGTTCTCTGTTTGCCCCTTTTGGATTCTCGACCTCCCGCTTGGACACGGACCTCTGAGACCTCGCTTTTCGCCCTGACTACCTGCCTGCCCACCGACTGCCTTCTTGCCTTGTCCCTCCTCTCGTTCAACATTACTGTACCACACAACAGTTAATCGTTTTCAGTAATGCGGACGCTGTATCGAGCCGTTGGGGTGAAGAAGGAGCTGAGCCGGAAGGCAAAGCTTTCAATTTACCGGTCGATTTACGTTCCCATCCGGGTGGTGGGTCTCTCCCTTAGAGATAGGGTGAGAAGCTCTGCCATCCGGGAGGAGCTCAATCTAAAGCCACTGCTCCTCCATATCGACAGGAGCCAGATGAGGTGGTTTGGGCATCTGGTCAGGATGCCACCCGACCGGTAGGAAGCCACGGGGGAACCCAGGACACTTTGAGAAGACTATGTCTCCCGGCTGGCCTGGGAACGACTCGGGATCCCCCGGGAGGAGCTGGACAAAACAAAGTGGCTGGGGAGAGGGAGAGCCTAAGCTTCCCTGCTTAGGCTGCTGCCCCCGTGACCCAACCTTGGATAAGCGGAAAAAAATGGATGGATGGATGGACGGAGAACAGTTAATTCACACATAGTCCCACACATACACCCTGTTTAATTAATAGTATTGTTTGGTTACATTATTCATGGTTTATTATTATATATATTATATGTAATGTATATAATAAGTCATAGAGCTTTAATGCCCCCTTTGTGTCTGTGCCGTCAACTCCCTACCAGAACATATCAGTCACAGTTGCCACTGTGAAGTGAAGTGAATTATTTTTATGTAGCGCTTTTCTCTAGTGACTCAAAGCGCTTTACATAGTGAAACCCAATATTTAAGCTACATTTAAACCAGTGTGGGTGGCACAGGGAACAGGTGGGTAAAGTGTCTTGCCCAAGGACACAACGGCATTGACTAGGATGGCGGAAGCGGGAATCGAACCTGCAACCCTCAAGTTGCTGGCACGGCCACTCTACCAACCGAGCTATACCGCCCCGTGTGCTGCACTGTGTACTATGTATAATATATAAAATAAATCATATAGCTTTACTGCCCCCTTGTGTCCGTGCCGTCAACTCTCCTCAGTACGTAACAGTCACAAGTGATCAGGACACCTGATTCTTATTCGGACGGGGGGCCAAATACTTTTGGCAATATAGTGGATGTTGGGAAGAAACTTCGGCAACAAGGCTGGGTTTCAGGGAAATGAGCAAGACTGGTCGCTGATGTCTTTTCAGACCAACTGTGAAGTGAAGTGAATTATATTTATATAGCGCTTTTCTCTAGTGACTCAAAGCGCTTTACATAGTGAAACCCAATATTTAAGTTACATTTAAACCAGCGTGGGTGGCACTGGGAGCAGGTGGGTAAAGTGTCTTGCCCAAGGACACAACGGCAGTGACTAGGATGGCGGAAGCGGGAATCGAACCTGCAACCCTCAAGTTGCTGGCACGGCCACTCTACCAACCGAGCTATATCGCCCCGTGTGCTGCACTGTGTACTATGTATTATATATAAAATAAATCATATAGCTTTACTGCCCCCTTGTGTCTGTGCCGTCAACTCCCCCCAGTACGTAACAGTCACAAGTGATCAGGACACCTGATTCTGATTCGGACGGGGGGCCAAATACTTTTGGCAATATAGTGTATGTTGGGAAGAAACTCCGGCGACAAGGCTGGGTTTCAGGGAAATGAGCAAGACTGGCCGCTGATGTCTTTTCAGACCAACTGTGAAGTGAAGTGAATTATATAGCGCTTTTCTCTAGTGACTCAAAGCGCTTTACATAGTAAAACCCAATATTTAAGTTACATTTAAACCAGTGTGGGTGGCACAGGGAGCAGGTGGGTAAAGTGTCTTGCCCAAGGACACAACGGCAGTGACTAGGATGGCGGAAGCGAGAATCGAACCTGCAACCCTCAAGTTGCTGGCACGGCCACTCTACCAACCGAGCTATACCGCCCCGTGTGCTGCACTGTGTACTATGTATAATATATAAAATAAATCATATAGCTTTACTGCCCCCTTGTGTCCGTGCCGTCAACTCCCCTCAGTACGTAACAGTCACAAGTGATCAGGACACCTGATTCTTATTCGGACGGGGGGCCAAATACTTTTGGCAATATAGTGTATGTTGGGAAGAAACTGCGGCAACAAGGCTGGGTTTCAGGGAAATGAGCAAGACTGGTCGCTGATGTCTTTTCAGACCAACTGTGAAGTGAAGTGAATTATATTTATATAGCGCTTTTCTCTAGTGACTCAAAGCGCTTTACATAGTGAAACCCAATATTTAAGTTACATTTAAACCAGCGTGGGTGGCACTGGGAGCAGGTGGGTAAAGTGTCTTGCCCAAGGACACAACGGCAGTGACTAGGATGGCGGAAGCGGGAATCGAACCTGCAACCCTCAAGTTGCTGGCACGGCCACTCTACCAACCGATCTATACCGCCCCGTGTGCTGCACTGTGTACTATGTATAATATATAAAATAAATCATATAGCTTTACCGCCCCCTTGTGTCCGTGCCGTCAACTCCCCCCAGTACGTAACAGTCACAAGTGATCAGGACACCTGATTCTGATTCGGACGGGGGGCCAAATACTTTTGGCAATATAGTGGATGTTGGGAAGAAACTGCGGCCACAAGGCTGGGTTTCAGGGAAATGAGCAAGACTGGCCGCTGATGCCTTTTCTGACCAACTTGCAGGTTGATTCGGCTTTCATTAAATTTTGGCTCATTGCTTCTCTCGGCCGGCCAACAGCACAAATCAAAGGCAAACTGCTCTCTCGCCGAGCCAAATGCTACAGCAGCTACCTGCTGAGCAAGTTAACAACGTTCTTCTGCATCGCTGCACTCAATTGGCCCCTCGGTGCTGTAAATACAGTCAGGGTGCATAGCAAAACAGAAATTGAAAGAATATGCCTGAAAAGTGCGTGACTGGAAACATTGCCGGCGGGACGAGGGAAAGAGGATGGGGTGTGACGATAACGATAGAACCCGACATGGATCTTACAATCATGTAGGATGGTTTGTTGGGGCTTGGTACAAAATGAAGGGTTACGACAAATAATATCAACAGTGCATTGGGTTAGGGTTAACCGCGTGTTCATGGGTGAACGTTTTATTTTATTTAATATAATAACGAATCACACACATGTGAGAACCAGCAAGCTCTAATTTTGAAGAACTAAGTCAAGTTAAAGGGGAACATTATCACCAGACCTATGTAAGCGTCAATATATACCTTGATGTTGCAGAAAAAAGACCATCTGTTTTTTTAACCGATTCCCGAACTCTAAATGGGTGAATTTTGGCGAATTAAACACCTTTCTATTATTTGCTCTCAGAGCGATGACGTCACAACGTGACCTCACCTAGGTAGTCATTCCGCCATTTCCTCAAACACATTACAAACATCGAGTGTAATCAGCTCTGTTATTTTCCGTTTTTTCGACTGTTTTCCGTACCTTGGAGACATCATGTGACAACACGATCAGGGACGGATTCAAGTTGACTTACGTGGAGTGCGCTTCGATTAGCACGGCATGCTAATCGATGCTAACATGCTATTTAGGCTAGCTGTATGCACATTTGTAGCTATATTTGCATCCAGCCTTTCTCTCCACCCACATTTAATGCCAAACAAACACTTACCAATCGACGGATTTAAGTTGCTCCAGTGTCACAAGATGCGAAAGTCCCGATCGTTTGGTCTGCACATTGCTAAGGCAAACATGGCACAGATATGTATGGATAACATGCAGATGCATTTCCACCGATAAAGTCAACGAAATCACAAAGGTGAGTTTTGTTGATGTTATCGACTTATGTGCTAATCAGGCATATTTGGTCACGGCATGACTGCCAGCTAATCGATGCTAACATGCTATTTAGGCTAGCTGTATGTACATTTGTAGCTATATTTGCATCCAGCCTTTCCCTCCACCCACATTTAATGCCAAACAAACACTTACCAATCGACGGATTTAAGTTGCTCCAGTGTCACAAGATTTGAAAGTCCCGATTGTTTGGTCTGCACATTTTACCGCCGATGCTAAGGCAGACATGGCACAGGGATGTATGGATAACCTGCAGATGCATTTCCAATGATAAAGTCAACGAAATCACAAAGGTGAGTTTTGTTGATGTTATCGACTTATGTGCTAATCAGACATATTTGGTCACGGCATGACTGCCAGCTAATCGATGCTAACATGCTATTTAGGCTAGCTGTATGTATATTTGTAGCTATATTTCCATCCAGCCTTTCTCTCCACCCACATTTAATGCCAAACAAACACTTACCAATCGACGGATTTAAGTTGCCCCAGTGTCACAAGATGCGAAAGTCCCGATCGTTTGGTCTGCACATTTTACCGGCGATGCCAAGGCAGACATGGCACAGAGATTTATGGATAACCTGCAGATGCATTTCCAACGATAAAGTCAACGAAATCACAAAGGTGAGTTTTGTTGATGTTATTGACTTATGTGCTAATCAGACATATTTGGTCACGGCATGACTGCCAGCTAATCGATGCTAACATGCTATTTAGGCTAGCTGTATGCACATTTGTAGCTATATTTGCATCCAGCCTTTCTCTCCACCCACATTAAATGCCAAACAAACACTTACCAATCGACGGATTTAAGTTGCTCCAGTGTCACAAGATGCGAAAGTCTCAATCGTTTGGTCTGCACATTTTACCGGCGATGCTAAGGCAGACATGGCACAGAGATGTATGGATAACCTGCAGATGCATTTCCGCCGATAAAGTCAAAGAAATCACAAAGGTGAATTTTGTTGATGTTATCGACTTATGTGCTAATCAGACATATTTGGTCACGGCATGACTGCCAGCTAATCGCTACTAACATGCTATTTAGGCAAGCTGTATGTACATTTGCAGCCTTTCTCTCCACCCACATTTAATGCCAAACAAACACTTACCAATCGACAGATTTAAGTTGCTCCAGTGTCACAAGATTCGAAAGTCCCGATCGTTTGGTCTGCACATTTTACCGGCGATGCTAAGGCAGACATGGCCGAATAGCGTCAATAGCTTTGATGTCCGGAAGAGAGTGTAGTAACCTCTCAACCTCGCTGACTTCAACCTGATGAAAATTGAATTCACACCCCTTATTATCCACTATAATATTCCTGATGAGGTCAGCTGATTTGTTGTAATTGGGTATATACATACCATGCCTTAATTGAGATACCTTGTCAACATAATAGTTATTAAAATGATTTGCAATGTCACATGGCTTAGTGAGTACCAACCCATTTGATTCAACAAAAGGTGTAAAGACTTTGTTTTTTCTACCCATGATTTCATTCAAAACATTCCATAGGTTTTTGCTATCATATCTCACATCATATAACCTCTGTTAGTAATATTCCCTTTTTTTCAATTTGTTTAACTTTGTGACCTGTTTTTTTAAGGAACTGTACTTATGCCTGTCAACAATTAAACCTGAGTTGACTGAGGCTTTTTTTTAGCCATGTCTCTTTCTGTCATTAAAGGGGAACATTATCAACATTTCAAAAGGGTTAAAAACAATAAAAATCAGTTCCCAGTGGCTTGTTGTATTTTTTGAATTTTTTTTCAAAATTTTACCGGTCTCGGAATGTCCCTAAATAAAGCTTTAAAGTGCCTTATTTTCGCTCTCTGCGAAGACACTGGCCATTTCCCTGTGACATCACACAGTGCTGCCAATGTAAACAAACAATGGGAATACCACAGCAAGATATAGCGACATTAGCTCGGATTCAAACTCGGATTTCAGCGACTTAAGCGATTCAACAGATTACGCATGTATTGAAACGGATGGTTGGAGTATGAAAGTATTGAAGAAGAAACTTAAGCTATTGACGCTATTCATAGCCATAGCATGGCCGAATAGCTGCGTTAGCATCGCCGGTAAAATGTGCGGACCAAACGATCAGGACTTTCGCATCTTTTGACACTGGAGCAACTTAAATCCGTCGATTGGTAAGTGTTTTTTTCACATTAAATGTGGGTGGAAGGAAAGGTGATATAGTTGCAAATGCATCTGCAGGTTATCCATACATCTCTATCCCATGTCTGCTTTAGCACCGCCGGTAAATAGTATGTTAGCATCGATTAGCATAGCATGTTAGCATCGATTAGCTGGCAGTCAACATCAACAAAACTCACCTTCGTGATTTTGCCGGTAAAATGTGCGGACCAAACGATCAGGACTTTCGCATCTTGTGACACTGGAGCAACTTAATTCCATCGATTGGTAAGTGTTTGTTTCGCATTAAATGTGGGTATGTAGTTTCAAATGTACATACAGCTAGCGTAAATAGCATGTTAGCATCGATTAGCGTAGCATGTTAGCATCGATTAGCTGGCAGTCATGCCGTGACCAAATATGTCTGATTAGCACATAAGTCAACAACATCAACAAAACTCACCTTTGTGATTTCTGTGACTTTATCATTGCAAATGCATCTGCAGGTTATCCATACATCTCTGTGCCATGTCTGCCTTAGCATCGCCGGTAAAATGTGGAGACACTTTCAATGGGGGTCTGGCGGCAGACACTTTGGCATCTTCGGGCCAGTGGTGCAACTTGAATCCCTCCCTGTTAGTGTTGTTACACCCTCCGACAACACACCGTCGAGGCATGATGTCTCCAAGGTTCCAAAAAATAGTCGAAAAAACGGAAAATAACAGAGCTGAGACCCGGTGTTTGTAATGTGTAGAAAATGAAAATGGCGGCTGTGTTACCTCGGCGACGTCACATTCTGACGTCATCGCCTCCAGCGCGATAAACAGAAAGGCGTTTAGTTCGCCAAAATTCACCCATTTAGAGTTCGGAAATCGGTTAAAAAAAGATGGTCTTTTTTCTTCACCATCAAGGTATATATTGACGCTTACTGGTGATAATGTTCCCCTTTGAACTCCTAAGTGCATTATCAATCCATGGGGCAGACTTAGTTTTGACTGAAAACTTTTTCAAAGGGGCATGCTTGTCCACAACACTCATGTACATGAACATAAATAAGTCCAGTGCAGCCTCAGGGTCTTCCTCACCGCACACCTCGTTCCAATTTAAACAGGATATTTCATCAATAAAACACTCTTCATCAAATCTCTTATAAGACCTTGAAAAAATAATTTTCGCTTTAGGTTTAGGAACCCTTGTCTTTCTAGTGACAGTGGTCAGTAAAACCTACAGAAACCGAGACTGCTTTGGAGCATTGGTCAGGAACATTTGTATAAATATGATCAATGCATGTAGCTAAAATCATACCATCACTACCTACACCTATTCTTGTGGGAGGGGCAACAATTTGGGACAGATTGCAAGCATTTAAAATGGATAGTATCTTATTTTTGTTTGTACAGCCCTTTCCCAGTCAGTAGACATTCATATCGCCCAGTAAATAGATTTCTCTATTCTCATCTGATATCATGCCAAACATCTCACATAACTCCTTCAGATACAGAGCGTCAGAACTAGGAGACCTATAGAAACGGGTTTCAAATACGGCAGATGGACCTGAACACAAATAGCTTCAATGCTCTCCTTCATCAAATCATTACGCACTTTAACAGAGAAATGATTCTGAACATAAATAGCAACCTCTCCCCCAAACCTGTTCCTGTCTTTCCTAAAAAATTGAAAAACCCCTCAATGGCTACAACAGAATCAGAAAAGGAATCGTCAAGGTGGGTCCCAGAAATGGCAAAGATATTAATAAAATTATCTCTGATAATAGACTCTACTTCCTGATACTTATTACGCAGGTTACATACATTCACGTGAGCTAACACCAGGCCCCTATGAAGCTGGGGGTGGAGATGCGCGGATAGACAATTATATAATCCGCAACCGCATCACTAAAGTCGTCATCCACCCGCCATCCACCCAAACCAACATTTTATCAAAACCGCAACCGCCCGCTACCCGCCCGTTGTAATATATCAGGGGTCGGCAACCTTTACCACTCAAAGAACTATTTTGACCTGTTTCGCAGAATAAAAATAACAATAGGAGCCGCGACCGTTCTCGATAATATTTGCTGGTGCTCATCCAGTTAACGAGAACAAGGGCGTGCTATGAAGCCGATGCCTTTGACGGCTTCTACAACATGTACAAAACTGCTTTCCAGTCCAGTAACATGTTGTATGCGGCTTCCGCAATTACACGCACACGACTGCAAGGCATACTGGGTGACACAGAGTACACTGATGGTTGTGATATAAACAATTTTAACACTCTTACTAATATGCACCACACTGTGAACCCACACCAAACAAGAATGACAAACACATTTCGGGAGAACATCCTCACAGTAACACAACATGAACCCAACACAGCAAATACCCAGAATCCTTTGTATCCATGACTATGGGGCGGAATAGCTCGGTTCGTAGAGTGTCCGTGCCAGCAACTTGAGAGTTGCAGGTTCGATTCCCGCTTGTGCCATCCTAGTTACTGCCGTTGTGTCCCTGGGCAAGACACTTTACCCACCTGCTCCCAGTGCCACCCACACTGGTTTAAATGTAACTTAGGTTTGGGTGTCACTATGTAAAGCGCTTTGAGTCACTTGAGAAAAGCGCTATATAAATATAATTCACTTCACTTCCTGACTATATTTTACACCCCCGCGCCCCCAACCCTGCCCACCTCACCGACGCACGGGGGTCATGGATGCAAAGGATTATGGGTAATTGTTATGTCGCGTTTATGTTGTGTTACTGTGAGGATGTTCTCCCGAAATATGTTTGTCATTCTTGTTTGGTGTGGCTTCACAGTGTGGTGCATATTAGTAAGAGTGTTAAAATTGTTTATATCACAACCTTCAGTGTACTCTGTGTCATCCAGTATGGCTTTCAGTCGTGTGCGGAGGCTACTTACCACATGTTGCTGGATTGGCAGGCAGTGTTATAGACGGCATCAAAGGCGTCAAAGTCAATGGCTTCATAGCACGCCCTTTTTCTCGTTAACTGGGTGACCACCAGCAGATATTCGCGAGAATGATATGCGGCTCTTTGTGTCTTCTCTACTTAGAGACACGGGTCACAATGGCTCAAAACAGAACATGACTATGATAAATGAATACTGATAAAGTTGGGAAATGCTCATCAAACACTTGTTTGGAACATCCCACAGGTGTGCAGGTTAATTGGGAACAAGTGGGTGCCATGATTGGGTATAAAAACAGCTTCCCAAAACATGTTCAGTCTTTCACAAGAAAGGATGGGGCGAGGTACACCCCTTTGTCCACAACTGCGTGAGCAAATAGTCAAACAATTTAAGAACAACGTTTCTCAAAGTGCAATTGCAAGAAATTTAGGGATTTCAACATCTACGGTCCATAATATCATCAAAAGATTCAGAGAATCTGGAGAAATCACTCCACGTAAGCGGCATGGCCGGAAACCAACATTGAATGACCGTGACCTTCGATCCCTCACAAGGCACTGTATCAAAAACTGACATCAATCTCTAAAGGATTGATGTCAGTGGGCTCAGGAACACTTCATAAAAACCACTGTCATTAAATACAGTTTGTGGCTACATCTGTAAGTGCAAGTTAAAGCTCTACTATGCAAAGCGAAAGCCATTTATCAACAACATCCAGGAACGCCGCCGGCTTCTCTGGGCCCGAGATCATCTAAGATGGACTGATGCAAAGTGGAAAAGTGTTCTGTGGTCTGACGAGTCCACATTTCAAATTATTTTTGGAAATATTCGACATTGTGTCATCCGGACCAAAGGGGAAGCGAACCATCCAGACTGTTATCGACGCAAAGCTCAAAAGCCAGCATCTGTGATGGTATGGGTGTGCATTAGTGCCCAAGGCATGGGTAACTTAAACATCTGTGAAAGCACCATTAATGCTGAAAGGTACATACAGGTTTTGGAACAACATATGCTGCCATATAAGCGCCGTCTTTTTCATGGACGCCCCTGCTTATTTCAGAAAGACAATGCCAAGCCACATTCAGCACGTGTTACAACAGCGTGGCTTCATAAAAAAAGAGTGCGGGTACTTTCCTGGCCCGCCTGCAGTCCCGACCTGTCTCCCTTGGAAAATGTGTGGTGCATTATGAAGCATAAAATACAACAGCGGAGACCCCGGACTGTTGAACAACTGAAGCTCTACATAAAACAGGAATGGGAAAGAAGTCCACTTTCAAAGCTTCAATAATTTGTTTCCTCAGTTCCCAAACGTTTATTGAGTGTTGTTAAAAGAAAAGGTGATGTAACATAGTGGTGAACATGCCCTTTCCCAACTACTTTGGCACCTGTTGCAGCCATGAAATTCTAAGTTAATTATTATTTGCAAAAAAAAAAAAGTTTATGAGTTTGAACATCAAATATCTTGTCTTTGTAGTACATTCAACTGAATATGGGTTGAAAAGGATTTGCAAATCATTGTATTCCGTTTATATTTACATCTAACACAATCTCCCACTGGATCGGTTCGCAGCCGAGTGTGAAGCGACCGGAATGAGAATCAGCACCTCCAAGTCCGAGTCCATGGTTCTCGCCCGGAAAAGGGTGGAGTGCCATCTCCGGGTTGGGGAGGAGACCCTGCCCCAAGTGGAGGAGTTCAAGTACCTAGGAGTCTTGTTCACGAGTGGGGGAAGAGTGGATCGTGAGATCGACAGGCGGATCGGTGCGGCGTCTTCAGTAATGCGGACGTTGTATCGATCCGTTGTGGTGAAGAAGGAGCTGAGCCGGAAGGCAAAGCTCTCAATTTACTGGTAGATCTACGTTCCCATCCTCACCTATGGTCATGAGCTTTGGGTTATGACCGAAAGGATAAGATCACGGGTACAAGCGGCCGAAATGAGTTTCCTCCGCCGGGTGGCGGGGCTCTCCCTTAGAGATAGGGTGAGAAGCTCTGCCATCCGGGAGGAACTCAACGTAAAGCCGCTGCTCCTCCACATCGAGAGGAGCCAGATGAGGTGGTTCGGGCATCTGGTCAGGATGCCACCCGAACGCCTCCCTAGGGAGGTGTTTAGGGCACGTCCAGCTGGTAGGAGGCCACGGGGAAGACCCAGGACACGTTGGGAAGACTATGTCTCCCGGCTGGCCTGGGAACGCCTCGGGATCCCCCGGGAAGAGCTGGACGAAGTGGCTGGGGAGAGGGAAGTCTGGGCTTCCCTTCTTAGGCTGCTGCCCCCGCGACCCGACCTCGGATAAGCGGAAGATGATGGATGGATGGATGGACAATCTCCCAACTCATATGGAAACGGGGTTTATATATATATATATGTATATATATATATATATATATATATATATGAAATATTTCTAGCTTTAAATATACTCCTCCCTCACCCCCTACCCCTGGCAAAAGAGTACCTATGAATATCTCCCTTTTTGTGCATTGTTAGGAAGATCAATGCATCCATTTTCTACCGCTTGTCCCTTTTGGGGTCGCGGTGGGTCGCTGGAGCCTATCTCAGCTGCATTTGTGCATTGTTAAGAAGATAAAAGGCTTAAATCAGGGACATGATTGGTGGACTAGGGGCAACACGTCCCTTGCACTTTTTCAAAATGCAGTTTTGGTCCCCTGCCCTTCTTATCCTCCATAAATAATGTGACACTATTTTCATCGGAGACGAGCCCAGCACTCCGCTCAAAATGCTGACCGCCCACAAGCTCATTGATTGGCGCCGCGGTTTCTCGACGTCGCACGGCAATGATGGACGGATTAACGGGCTGTTGGGTGCAGGTTAGCCTACGAACGGCAATATGACTCACAAGCAAGTAGAAGAAAGAAAATAACATCAAAACAAGAGGAGCCTTGGGCTCCGCTAGAAGGTGGGGATTTTGTTGACATAAAACTGTGTTGCAGGGAGGATGCTTCCCTGCTCAGTCAGTTTAGAAGAGGTAAATATTTAAATAAATCATCAAGGGATCTGGTGAATTAGTGATTTTGTATATAAAATAAATGATTGATCAATTTGGGTTCAATGATGAGGTGGCGACTTGTCCAGGGTGTACACCACCTTCCGCCCGAATGCAGCTGACATAGGCTGCAGCAAGCAGCTGCAATGAATCGCCGGCATTTAATCAATCAATCAATGTTTACTTATATAGCCCTGATCCGCGAGTGTCTCAAAGGGCTGCACAAGTCACAACGACATTCTCGGCTGAGATCCCGCATCAGGGCAAGGAAAAACTCAACCCAATGGGACAATGAGAAACCTTGGAGGGGACCACAGATGTGGGGGACCTCACCCTGGTCGATTGGTGCAATGGACGTCGAGTGGCTCTAACATATTAGTATGAGAGTCCAGTCCATAGTGGATCTAACATAATAGTGTGAGAGTCCAGTCCATAGTGGATCTAACATAATAGTGTGAGAGTCCAGTCCATAGTGGATCTAACATAATAGTGAGAATCCAGTCCATAGTGGATCTAACATAATAGTGAGAGTCCAGTCCATAGTGGATCTAACATAACAGTGAGAGTCCAGTCCATAGTGGATCTAACACAATATGGTGAGAGTCCAGTCCATAGTGGAGTTAGAGTAATAGTGTGAGAGTCCAGTCCATAGAGGATCTAACATAATAGTGGGAGTCCAGTCCATAGTGGATCTAACATAAAAGTGTGAGAGTCCAGTCCATAGCTGATCTAACATAATAGTGAGAGTCCAGTCCATAGTGGATCTAACATAATAGTGAGAGTCCAGTCCATAATGGATCCAACATAATAGTGGGAGTCCAGTCCGTAGTGGATCTAACATATTAGTGACAGTCCAGTCCATAGTGGATCTAACATAATAGTGAGAGTCCAGTCCATAGAGGATCTAACATAATAGTGTGAGTCCAGTCCATAGCTGATCTAACATAATAGTGAGAGTCCAGTCCATAGTGGATCTAACATAATAGTGAGAGTCCAGTCCATAGTATATCCACCATAATAGTGTGAGAGTCCAGTCCATAGTGGGTCTAACATATTAGTGAGAGTCCAGTCCATAGTGGATCTAACATAATAGTGTGAGAGTCCAGTCCATAGTGGATCTAACATATTAGTGACAGTCCAGTCCATAGTGGGAGAGTCCAGTCCATAGTGGATCCAACATAATAGTGAGAGTCCAGTCCATAGTGGATTTAACATAATAGTGAGAGTCCAGTCCATAGTGGATCTAACATAATAGTGAGAGTCCAGTCCATAGTGGATCTAACATGATAGTGTGAGAGTCCAAACCATAGTGGAGCTAACATAATAGTGAGAGTCCAGTCCATAGTGGATCTAACATAATAGTGAGAGTCCAGTCCATAGTGGATCTAACAAAAATAGTGTGAGAGTCCAGTCCATAGTGGATCCAACATAATAGTGAGAGTCCAGTCCATAGTGGATCTAACATAATATTGTGAGAGTCCAGTCCATAGTGGATCTAACATAATAGTGGGAGTCCAGTATATAGTGGATATAACATATTAGTGAGAGTCCAGTCCATAGTGGGGCCAGCATGAGACCATCCCGAGCGAAGACAGGTCAACAGCAACCAATGCACAGACGGGCGTTCCACCCCCGGGTCCAGACTTTGGACAGCCAGCTCGTTATCCGTGGCCACCGATCCTGCTTCCCTTTTTTGATTTATTGAAACTTTTGAGTAGATTGCACAGTTCAGTACATATTCCGTACAATTGACCACTAAATGGTAACACCCCAATATGTTTTTCAATTCGTTTAAGTCGGGGTCCACGTTAGAAGGCTGATGATGAGACCTGCCTTCAAAAGCCGGCAAAACCTGCTATCCCGTGCCAGAACGTAGTTTCCTCGTCAGTACAGTAAGCCTATACATCGAGCTCTATGTGTTTTCTCACCCCGTCGTGTTCATTGTTTCGTGTCCTCCTCGTCGCCTCTCTGGAGCCGACCTTCGTTCCCACGTCACGAGCTCTGTGTCTCGTCTCCCCGCGTTCCCTTTGGTTCCCTTGGCTGCATCTTGTATCTACACTTCCCACCTGGACACGGACTTTGACACCTCACGCCTGCTCACGGACATCCGAGCCAGCCCTGGGCCTCTTGGACTTCCGCCTCTCGCTTAAAAGTGCCGGTAACCCACACCAGTTACTCCACACACATAGGCGCACATCCTACACCTATTCGGATTACTTCACACACTTCATTTTTCTGATTATTATTTAATGTGTGTATGTAATAATTAAACATAGAGCCTTTGCTGTCTCCTGTACACGTAAAAAATGTAGTCTCAATCCGAATACTCCCCCTTCTTCTTTAATGTAGCACGTTCCTGTCAATCAAATGGTCTCCGAATTCTCCGTCAGGTAAGGGGGAAGGCAATAGAGTCCTCTAAACCAGGTGTGTCAAACTCATGGAGGAAAATCAATTCCAGGGGTCACCAACCTTTTTGAAACTAAGAGCTACTTCTTGGGTACTGATTAATGCGAAGGGCTACCAGTTTGATACACACTTAAATAAATTGCCAGAAATAGCCAATTTGCTCAATATACCTTTAATAAATAAATCTATACATATATATTAAAAAAAATGGGTATTTCTGTCTGTTATTCCGTCGTACATTTTTTTTCCTTTTATGGAAGGTTTTTTGTAGAGAATAAATGACGAAAAAAACACTTAATTGAACGGTTTAAAAGAGGAGAAAACACGAAAAAAATGAAAATGAAAATTTCAAAAACAGTTTACTGTCAATTTCGACTCTTTAAAATTCAAAATTCAACCGAAAAAAATTAAGAGAAAACTAGCTAATTCGAATCTTTTTGTAAAAATTCAAAAAAATTATTTACGGAACATCATTAGTAATATTTCCTGATTAAGATTAATTTTCGAATTTTGATGATATGTTGACGGTATAGCTCGGTTGGTAAAGTGGCCGTTCCAGCAACTTGGGGGTTGCAGGTTCGATTCCCACTTCCGCCATCCTAGTCACTGCCGTTGTGTCCTTGGGCAAGACACTTTACCCACCTGCTCCCAGTGCCCACCCACACTGGTTTAAATGTAACTTAGATATCGGGTTTCACTATGTAAAGCGCTTTGAGTCACTAGAGAAAAAGCGCTATATAAATATAATTCACTTCACTTTACTTAAATAAGTTAAAATCCACTTTGAAATAAGATTTAAATTTGATTCTACAGATTTTTATAGATTTGCCAGAAGATTTTTTTTTTAATTTTAATCGTAATAACTTTGTCGAAAAAACAGAAGCTAAAATGAAGAATTAAATTAAAAATGTATTTATTATTCTTTACAATAAAAAATAAAAAAATATACTTGAACATTGATTCAAATTGTCAGGAAAGAAGAGGAAGGAATTTAAAAGGTAAAAATGTGTTTAAAAATCCTAAAATCATTTTAAGGTTGTATTTTTTCTCTAAAATTGTCTTTCGGAAAGTTATAAGAAGCAAAGTAAAAAAATAAATGCATTTATTTAAACAGGTTCTAGGTGAGGGAACAAGTGAAAACCAAGTCTTTAAAATATTTTCTTGGATTTTCAACTTCTATTTGAGTTTTGTGAAGTGAAGTGAATGATATTTTATATAGCGCTTTTCTCTAGTGACTCAAACCGCTTTACATAGTGAAACCCAATATCTAAGTTCCATTTAAACCAGTGTGGGTGGCACTGGGAGCAGGTGGGTAAAGTGTCTTGCCCAAGGACACAACGGCAGTGACTAGGATGGTGAAGGCGGGAATCGAACCTGGAACCTTCAAGTGGCTGGCACGGCCATTCTACCGAACGAGCTATACCGCCCTGTCTCTCTTAGAATTAAAAATGTCGAGCAAAGCGTGACCAGCTTGCTAGTAAATGAATAACATTTAAAACAATAGAGGCAGCTCACTGGTAAGTGCTGCTTTTTGAGCTTTTTTTAGAACAGGCCAGTGGGCGACTCATCTGGTCCGTACGTGCACCGCGTTGGTGACCCCTGTCCTACATAAACAATGTACGAATATACTAGATATTTACAGTATATATCTTACGGACCAATAGACTATCTCTGTTGCTGCAACAGCAGAGGGTTTATTCTGTCTTGACACTCACATCCTGTTCATCTCTTGGGGGCTAAGCCCCCCCTGTCCTTAAAAGCTAGTGACGCCCCTGTCTTAAAGTCCTACTGAAAGCCACTACTACCCACCATGCAGTCTGATAGTTTATATATCAATGATGAAATATTAACATTGCAACACATGCCAATACGGCCTTTTTAGTTTACTAAATTGCATTTTGAAATTTCCCGCCAAGTGTTGTGTTGAAAACGTCGCGGTATGATGACGCCTGCGTTTGACGTCTCGGGTTTTAGCGGACATTTTTTTTCCCAGCCCGATCCAAGCTATAAGTAGTCGGCTTTAATCGCATAATTACACAGTATTTTGGACATCTGTGTTGCTGAATCTTTTGCAATTTGTTCAATTAATAATGGAGAAGTCCAAGTAGAAAGATGGAGGTGGGAAGCTTTTAGCCTTTAGCCACACAAACACAGCCGATGTTTCCTTGATTGAAATTCCCGAAGGTGAAGCTTTACTATGGAACAGTGCGGTCAAGCGAACATGGATCCCGACCATGTTCGGTGAGAAAATTGTGGTAATAAGTCTGCTCTTACCGTAGTTGTGAGCGGAGCTTGCGTCCTCCTGCAGCTGCTGCGGACTATTACCTCCTCCCACCGGAGACACCGGCGGTCACCACACCCCTCCGACTTTCAGGTACCATATAATCTCACTAAAACCTAACACAATAAGCAGATAAGGGATTTTCCAGAATCATCCTAGTAAATGTGTCTAATAACATCTGAATTGTTCCCACTGTCCTCGCCTTTTTTCTTTTTTTTTCTCGTCCTTCACTCTAACTTTCCTCATCCACAAATCTTTCATCCTAGCTCAAATTAATGGGGAAATCGTCGCGTTCTCGGTCCGAATCGCTCTCGCTGCTGGTGGCTATGATTGTAAACAATGTGAGGATGTGAGGAGCCCTTAAACCCGTGACTTCACGCGCACATTGTCTGCTACTTCCGGTACAGGCAAGGCTTTTTTTTTTAGCGACCAAAAGTTGCGAACTTTATCGTGGATGTTCTCTACTAAATCCTTTCAGCAAAAATATGGCAATATCGCGAAATTATCAAATATGACACATGGAATGGACCTGCTATCCCCGTTTAAATAAGAAAATCTCATTTTAGTAGGCCTTTAAGTCAGTGGTTCTCACTGCTCGGTTGGTAGAGTGGCCGTGCCAGCAACGTGAGGGTTGCAGGTTCGATTCCCGCTTCCGCCATCCTAGTCACCGCCGTTGTGTCCTTGGGAAAGACACTTTACCCACCTGCTCTCAGTGCCACCCACACTGGTTTAAATGTAACTTAGATATTGGGTTTCACTATGTAAAGCGCTTTGAGTCACTAGAGAAAAGCGCTATATAAAAATAATTCACTTCACTTCACTCAACCTTTTTTCAGTGATGTACCCCCTGTGAACGTTTTTTTAATTCAAGTACCCCCTATTCAGAGCAAAGCATTTTTGGTTGAGATAAAGAAGTAAAATACAGCACTATGTCATCAGTTTCTGATTTATTAAATTGTTTAATAGTGCAAAATATTGCTCATTTGTAGTGGTTTGAAAAAAATATAAAAATATCTAAAAATGTGTTGAAAAATAAGTGATGCAAGCAGCGTTGGTCGGGTCCGCCTTTGGCTGCTGCCCCCGAGACCCACGGACGGAGAAGCGTTAGAAGACGCCTTGGTGCCACTATTTTGAGAATCTAATGCATTGTGAAAGTAATGCAGTTGTTGTATTGAAGTGAAAATATCAAACTTCCTGTTGATTTTTGCTAAAGTATGTTGATTATTAAAATGTAGGTCTAAGTGAGACCTACATAGTGTTTTTTGTTTCATGTCTCTCTGACATTCCTACCGGAAGTTACAAGCAGTTTTGTCTGTGTTTTCTTCCTAAGAGCAGTTTGTCCGTGTTGTATTCCTAGGGGGGCGGTAGAGCGCAATTTTGCGTTTTGAGGTTAGGTTTTTTTCATCAGATCGCAATTTTTGTCAGACCTGATGTGTGTGTCAAGTTTGGTGAGTTTAGAAGCATTTTAAGGGGGTCAAATAACAGCTCAAAGAGGCAACAATGACCTTTTTTAGGAGACTTTGCACAGGAGTTCTTTGAAGGTGCGTAAAATAAAAACCTAAGAACTTATCAAAACTCTGTTCTATACTTTTAATCATAAAGGTTCAATCTCTCTCCTGTGCGAGTTTGAAGCCAAAACAACAAACGCACTCAGAGGAGATAATGTTTGAAGAAAGGTGACCGGTTTTTACAAAACTTTTGTTTTGAAGGGGGATTACAAACTTCCTGTTGATTTTTGTTGGGGGTTGTCAATCTATGACATGTAGGTCCAAGCGAGACCTACATAGAGATTTTTGTTTCATGTCTCTCCGACATTCTTACCGGAAGTTACAGGCAATTTTGTCTGTGTTTGCTTCCTAGGAGCAGTTTTTTCAGTGTTTTATTCAAAAATAGCGCTAGAGCGCAATTTTGAGTTTTGGGGTTTGGTTTTTTTCATTAGATCGCAATATTCGCCAGTCCTTATGTGTGCGCCAAGTTTGGTGACTTTTGAAGCATTTAAAAAGAGGTCAAATTACAGTGCGAAGAGGCAAAAAATTTTATTTTTTGCGAATATTTTATTTTGAAGGGGTTTTTGCCAACTTCCTGCAGATTTTTGCTGAAAAAAGTGAGTGTATGAAAATTGGGTCTAAGTCAGACCTGCATAGGAGTTTTTGTTTCATGTCGCTATGACATTCCTAACAGAAGTTACATGCAGTTTTGTTTGTAAATTTTTCCTAGGGGGCGCTAGAGCGCAATTTTCATTTTGGGGGATTGGTTGCTTAATATGTTGGGAAGGTTTGCTATACCGACATGTGTGTCAAATTTGGTCAGTTTTGAAGCATGTTAAGGGGGTCAAATTACAGCGCGTAGGTGCGGAATAATAATAAAACACAGCAGTTTCAATAGGGTCCTTGGCCCATGGCAAAGGACTCCTCTGGAGTCCTTTGCCATGGGCCTGCGGACTCCTCTGGAGTCCTTTGCCATGGGCCTGCGGAGGAGTCCTTTGCCATGGGCCTGCGGACTCCTCTGGAGTCCTTTGCCATGGGCCTGCGGGCTCCTCTGGAGTCCTTTGCCATGGGCCTGCGGGCTCCTCTGGAGTCCTTTGCCATGGGCCTGCGGGCTCCTCTGGAGTCCTTTGCCATGGGCCTGCGGGCTCCTCTGGAGTCCTTTGCCATGGGCCTGCGGGCTCCTCTGGAGTCCTTTGCCATGGGCCTGCGGCCTCCTCTGGAGTCCTTTGCCATTGGCCTGCGGACTCCTCTGGAGTCCTTTGCCATGGGCCTGCGGGCTCCTCTGAGGTCCTTTGCCATGGGCCTGCTGGCTCCTCTGGAGTCCTTTGCCATGGGCCTGCGGGCTCCTCTGAGGTCCTTTGCCATGGGCCTGCGGGCTCCTCTGAGGTCCTTTGCCATGGGCCTGCTGGCTCCTCTGGAGTCCTTTGCCATGGGCCTGCGGGCTCCTCTGAGGTCCTTTGCCATGGGCCTGCGGGCTCCTCTGAGGTCCTTTGCCATGGGCCTGCGGGCTCCTCTGGAGTCCTTTGCCATGGGCCTGCGGACTCCTCTGGAGTCCTTTGCCATGGGCCTGCGGGCTCCTCTGGAGCCTGCGGACTCCTCTGGAGTCCTTTGCCATGGGCCTGCGGACTCCTCTGGAGTCCTTTGCCATGGGCCTGCGGACCCTAATAAAGATTTCTACACATAGAAGTAATCATCAACTTAAAGTGCCCTCTTTGGGGATTGTAATAGAGATCCATCCATCCATTTTCTACCGCTTATTCCCTTTTGGGGTCGCGGGGGGCGCTGGCGCCTATCTCAGCTACAATCGGGCGGAAAGCGGGGTACACCCTGGACAAGTCACCACTTCATCGCAGGGCTGTAAAAGAGATCCATCTGAACTTAATTCTTAACATTTCTTCACACAAAAAAAAAATCTTCAACATCAATATTTATGTCCACATGTCCACCAAAAAATCTACAGTAGCTGTCAACACTGAATATTGCATTGTTGCATTTCTTTTCACAGTTTTTGAAGTATTATTCAAGAAATATATTTATGAAGGATTTTTGAATTGTTGCTATTTTTAGAATATTTAAAAAATATATATCTCACGTACCCCTTGGCATACCTTCAAGTACCCCCAGGGGTACGCGTACTCCCATTTGAGAACCACTGCTTTAAGTCAATGTCAGAGAGGGACTATTTAATGGGCGGTGCCTCGTCCCGGTCGTGCGCATTGATTCCTGCATGTGAGCAGGCCCGGCTTGTCAGTCACACTTTGAACGGCTCCGTGGCGCTCATCGTCATCACCGACACTGCTGGCGAGTCTCCCTCCTCCCGCCGACCGCCGAATGAGCCGCGCGGACAGGATGAACGCTTGACGAGGAGGACCCGAACCACATAACCGTCATTTGTGAGGAGAGCGAGAGAGAGAAAAAGAGAAACAACCGTTTTTTTTTTTTTTTGTGCTTGGTTGCTCGAGCGCTCGCCTCCAGTGGCGGCGCGGAGGTGGCGACTTTGCCATGGACCTGCCCGGGGACATCTTTGTTGCTCTGCTCCTTGTGGGCTGTGCGGGTAAGACTTTCCCATTCCCTCACTTTAAAGAGTTTATAACGATTTGTATTGAAAACTGTTGTTACGACGGCGGTCGCCATCCTTGGGTCTTCCCTCTCTCCCTCCGCCCCCCCCCAGGCGCGCTGTCAGGCAGGTGCATCGGCGGCGGTGCTGCGGCTCATGCTAATTAGCTTACAGTGCGCACTATTTTTTTCCTCCCCCCTTTCCATAAAACCAGCGTGCAATTTATGTTTTATATCACTTTCTGCACAAGGAATTGCCTTAAAAGGCTCGCCACCCTTTTTATTTGTAATTTTTTCCCGTGACGAGCTCGATTGCTGACTTTGCATTAATTGACATGGCATAAAGGTGGCCCTGCAAGAAAGGGGATGTCTTGGGGTGGGGGGCAGGGCGTGGATAATGTGGGAGTAAATGTGTCGTGGGGATTTATGTTGGCCTCCATTCACTGCTGGGTTGTTGTTGCCCACTGCTCTTGTGTGGGACCTGTTTGTTATGGATGGGGAGTGATGCTGGGTTCTCCTTTAACACACACACACACACACACACACACACACACACACACACACACACACACACACACACACACACACACACACACACACACACACACACACTCACACACGTATTTTTTTTACCTTCTTCGGACCTCTGAAAAATGCTTACCTCTTTAGGACCCCCCTTTCTAGGTATATAAAGATTTGTATTTACAACATTTACAATATATACATACTATGCAAATAAGCTTTTAATTATTTTTATTTATTTAATTTGTTTTGTTTGTAATCTGTTTTTTAAATTTCATTACTTACTTCAAGTTACTACAGTATGTCTCTATATACATATTTATAAAATTTTTTTTTAATTAATTTTAGCCAAAGGGGGCACATTTCAATCTCTTACACACACTTGTTATTTCATATGTTGACCAGATAGGGAGCAATTAAAATAAAAAAACAACAACTTGTTATTTCATATGTTGCACCTAACAACGTTTACTTTTGTACGCACATTAAATCAACACATAATCCTGACTTTGGAGCAATGTTCACGGACTCTCGTATTTTGGACCATGATTTCGGTCCTGACTTGTTCACCGGTCCTCATATGGAAGGTACTTTGCCTTGTTGATGTCTCAAGAAGGGTAGAAATACAAGCACACGCACGCACACTTGCATTTTTTTTACTTTCTTGAGACCTCTGAAAAATGCTTACGTCTTTAGAACCACCCTTTCTAAATATATAAATATTTATATTTACAACATTTATAATATATACATACTATGCAATTACGCTTTTAATATTTTTTATTTATTTTAAATTTTTTTTGTTAGGATTAGTTTTTTAATCTTCATTTATTTACTTCAAGTTATTACAGTATGTCTCTATATACATATTTATTACATTTTTTTTAATGAATTTTAGCCAAATGGGGCACATTTCAATCTCCTACACCCACTTGTTATTTCATATGTTGACCAGATAGGGAGCAATTCAAATTTTTACACACACTTGTTATTTCATATGTTGCACCTGTCAACGTTTACTTTTGTACGCACATTAAATCAACACATAATCCTGACTTTGGAGCAATGTTCACGGACTCTCGTATTTGGGACCATGATTTCGGTCCTGACTTATTCACCGGTCCTCATATGGAAGGTACTTTGCCTTGTTGATGTCTCAAGAAGGGTATAAACACAAACACACACACACACACACACACACACACACACACACACACACACACACACACACACACACACACACGCATTTTTTTTACCTTCTTGAGACCTCTGAAAAATGCTCACGTCTGTAGGACCACCCTTTCTAAATATATAAATATTTGTATTTACAACATTTATAATATATACATACAATGCAAATACGCTTTTAATTATTTTTATTTATTTTAACATTTTTTGTTTGTAATTTGTTTTTTAATCTTCATTACTTACTTCAAGTTATTACAGTTCGTCTCTATATACATATTTATTTTATTTTTTTAAATGAATTTTGGCCAAAGGGGGCACATTTCAATCTCTTACACACACTTGTCATTTCATATGTTGACCAGATAGGGAGCAATTCAAATTTTTACACACACTTGTTATTTCATATGTTGCACCTAACAACGTTTACTTTTGTACGCATATTAAATCAACACATAATCTTGACTTTGGAGCGATGTTCACGGACTCTCGTATTTGGCTCTCCATTAGATGCAATGGTTTTCCGTATTATGACCATGATTTCGGTCCTGACTTGTTTAGCGGTCCTCATATGGAAGGTACTTTGCCTTGTTGATGTCTCAAGAAGGGTAGAATTACAAGCACACGCACGCACGCACGCACGCACACACGCACGCACGCACGCACACTTGCATTTTTTTTACCTTCTTGAGACCTCTGAAAAATGCTTACGTCTTTAGGACCACCCTTTCTAAATATATAAAGATTTGTATTTACAACATTTATAATATATACATACTATGCAATTACGCTTTTAATAATTTTTATTTATTTTTTATTTTTTTTGTTGGGATTTGTTTTTTAATCTTCATTTATTTACTTCAAGTTATTACAATTCATCTCTATATACATATTTATTTTATTTTTTTTAATGAATTTTGGCCAAAGGGGGCGCATTTCAATCTCTTACACACACTTGTCATTTCATATGTTGACCAGATAGGGAGCAATTAAAATTTTTACACACACTTGTTATTTCATATGTTGCACCTGTCAACGTTTACTTTTGTACGCACATTAAATCAACACATAATCCTGACTTTGGAGCAATGTTCACGGACTCTCGTATTTGGCTCTCCATTTGATGCAATGGTTTTCCGTATTGGGACCATGATTTTGGTCCTGACTTGTTCACCGGTCCTCATATGGAAGGTACTTTGCCTTGTTGACGTCTCAAGAAAGGTAGAAATACACACACACACACACACACACACACACACACACACACACACACACACACACACACACACACACACACACACACACACACACGCACACACACACACACACACACACACACTTATTTTTTTTACCTTCTTCGGACCTCTGAAAAATGCTTACCTTTATAGGACCACCCTTTCTAGATATATATAGATTTGTATTTACAACATATACATACTATGCAAATAAGCTTTTAATTATTTTTATTTATTTAATTTTTGTTTATTGTAATCTGTTTTTTAATCTTCATTACTTGCTTAAAATTATTACAGTATGTCTCTATATACATATTTATTAAATTTTTTTTAAATGAATTTTAGCCAAAGGGGGCGCATTTCAATCTCTTACACACACTTGTCATTTCATATGTTGACCAGATATGGAGCAATTAAAATTTTTACACACACTTGTTATTTCATATGTTGCACCTAACAACGTTTACTTTTGTACGCACATTAGATCAACACATAATCCTGACTTTGGAGCAATGTTCACGGACTCTCGTGTTTGGCTCTCCATTAGATGCAATGGTTTTCCATATTCGGACCATGATTTTGGTCCTGACTTGTTCACCAGTCCTCATTTGGAAGGTACTTTGCCGTGTTGATGTCTCAAGAAGGGTAGAAATACAAGCACACACACAAATTTTTTTTTTACCTTCTTGAGACCTCTGAAAAATGCCTACGTCCTTAAGACCACCCTTTCTAAATATATCAATATTTATATTTACATTTATAATATATACATACTATGCAAATACGCTTTTAATTATTTTTATTTATTTTTAATTTTTGTGTTTGTAATTTGTTTTTTAATCTTCATTACTTACTTCAAGTTATTACAGTATGTCTCTATATACATATTTATTAAATTTTTTAAATGAATTTTAGCCAAAGGGGGCGCATTTCAATCTCTTACACACACTTGTCATTTCATATGTTGACCAGAGGGGGAGCAATTCAAATTTTTACACACACTTGTTATTTCTTATGTTGCAGCGTTTACTTTTGCATGCACATTAAATCAACACAAAATCCTGACTTTGGAGCAATGTTCACGGACTCTCGCATTTGGCTCTCCGTTAGATGCAATGGTTTTCCGTATCGGGGTCATGAATTTCGGTCCTGACTTGTTCACCGGTCCTCATATGGAAGGTACTTTGCCTTGTTGATGTCTCAAGAAGGGTAGAAATACAAGCACACACACCCACACCCACACAGTGACCAGTGACATACACACATTGCAGTGACACTTACAGATGGAGAGTGAGTGAGTCACGGTCCCTCAGTCAGAGGCACACTGCAAAATAACACACTTGTAATGCACCTGTTATTGTGTACAGCAGGTGCAGCAATGGCGTTCGGGGCGGTGGGGGTGGGTGGGAGGGGGGAGACCCTGACAGGCGACGCTCAGATGCGTAGAGACCATCAAGGGTCTGTCAGGCAGAGCACCGCTTCATTTGCTCCCTCTCCCTCCCAAGCACACTGATGCTCAGCGCAACTCCTACTCTGAATCATCTGTTATGTAACCTGATTCCCCTATAAAGGCTTTGAAATGAGATCCTCTAAGTTGGTGAAATGTGTAGTTACATAAGTGCAAGGGGGGGTGGAGGAGGGGGGGTTGTCCGGTTACATTTGTGATAACCTTATCATGGCCATTGAGGTTGAAAAATAAAGATGCTACGTTTACGTGCAACGGTCGTGTTGAGTGGCGTGCCGAGCAGGTTTCGGGCAAACACTTGGCGTGGGGTAGCCTTTTAATCCTTCCCGTACAATAGGATGTCTGAAGGGGTGTTCCTCAGGCTGCGGAGGGAGCCAGCGTTGCGTTCATATTGGCTCCTCCTCTCCTGTTTGCTGTGCGAGGCTGTCACGACTGTGCAGTCTCGCAGCACAACTTGAAACGTGTGCACACTAGGGCTGGGCGATATGGTCTTTTATTAATATCTCCTTATTTTTAGGCCACGTCACGATACACCATATATATCTCCATATTTTGCCCTGAATGAACACTTGATGCATATAAACACAGCAGTATGATGATTCTATGTATCTACATTAAAACATTCTTCTTCATACTGCATTAATATATGCTACTTTTAAACTTTCATGCAGAGAGGGAAATCACAACTAAAACAGTTATTAAGCAGTTGCATTAACATTCACGACATTTCCAAAAGTGCAAGATTGTCAGAGACATTCTAAAACAAGCTATTAGTGCACTTTTGTGCATGATGTCACTAAGATGATAGGGGTGTAACTAGGGATGCACCGAAATGAAAATTTGTGGCCGAAGCCGAAGCCGAATAAAATATAAACACTTGGCCGAAGGCCGAATACCGAATAATGAATGCAGTTTTTCACAATTTTTTAAATATTGCATAAATAGCCTAGAATAAATATTTAGACATGTTTTTCAAATAAAGTAATTTTTTTATTGAATATTGACATTTTTTAAATATTCCAGTAGCCTTTGCTTTTCAAAAAAAAGCACAAAGTTTTTCATTTATATTAGGCCTTCAAAACAAAACATGCATTCCAAAAAAAAATTAAAGTGCATTAAAGTGGATAAACCCACAACAAATGAATTATTGTCCTTTTGGCAAAAGTCTGCTTAGCCACAGTAGATATGCTAATAATGTAAACAGAAGGGTCAAGTAAATCTCAATTAAGTGTGTGCTTGTAACCTCATACACTTATACAGGTAGCCTACACAACAGGCTAATAATGTAAACAGAGGCCCCACTAAATCTCAATAAGTGTGTGCTTGTAACCTCATACACTTATACAGGTACACAACATATCCCAACGTCACCGCGTCACTGCACGTTGGTTGATTGCATCAACGCGTCAAAAAATTGCGCCACATGCCACTATTCGGCCTTGTTTTTAACTCATTCCACCGAAGGCCGAATGTGGCTTTTTTTTGCCATGTTCGGCCGAATATATTCGGTTACCGATTAATAATCGTTGCATCCCTAGGTGTAACGGTACGTGTATTTGTATCGAACCGTTTCGGTACGGGGGTTTCGGTTCTGTTCGGAGGTGTACCGAACAAGTACATGCTAGCAGCTAGCAGGCTAGGACAACATGTAAAAGCCAGAGCTGGAAAACCCTTCTGCCTCGTTAAGATCTCCCGTTTGGGAACACTTTGGCTGCGCGATACAACAATGGAGGACGGAGGTTTGCCGAGATTGTTCAGCAGCTGCTTCTGACAACACGTCAAACATGTGTTGCACCTTTCCTGCTTCCGGCTCCCATAGTGCCTCCCTTGCGCACATAACCCCTTCATTCTACCCGCAGTGGGTCTCCACAGCTCCGGACTCCAGGGTAAATGAAGAATCCAGCTATTAGTTGCAAATTGTGGCTTTATTGAAGTCTTGCACACAGCCAATCCAACAAAACACCAGCTGCACTCTCGCTAAGGTCCCTCACCTCGCTCGCTCACACACTCACTGACGTCACATGCTGTCACATATTAAAGGGCCACACACACATACACACACACTATTCTCATAACACAGTGCTTCTCAATCTTTTTTCAGTGATGTAGCCCCTGTGAACATTTTTTTAATTCAAGTACCCCCTAATCACAGCAAAGCATTTTTGGTTGAAAAAAAGACAAAGAAGTAAAATAAAGCACTATCATTAGTTTCAGATTTATTAAATTGTATAACAGTGCAAAATATTGCTCATTTGTAGTGGTCTTTCTTGAACTATTTGGAAAGAAAGAAATACAAATAACTAAAAACTGATTCAATTATAAATAAAGATTTCCAAAAATATAAGTAATCATCAACTTAAAGTGCCCTCTTTGGGGATTGTAATAGAGATCCATCTGGATTCATCAACTTCATTCTAGACATTTCTTCACAAAAAAAGAAATCTTAAACATCAATATTTATGGAACATGTTTACAAAAAACGGCGGGCGGTGTTGATTAACGTGGACCCCGACTTAAACAAGTTGAAAAACATATTGGGGTGTTAGCATTTAGTGTTCAATTGTACGGAATATGTACTGAACTGTGCAATCTACTAATAAAAGTCTCAATCAATCAATCAATCAAAAAAAGCACTTTATATGTAGAAAAGTTTTGTTAAGAAACCATTCTGAGCCTTAACTTATTTGGTTTTTATTTTATATGTTATATATGTATTATTGGGGCGGCATAGCTCGTTTGGTAGATTGGCCGTGCCAGCAACTTGAGGGTTGCAGGTTCGATTCCCGCTTCCGCCATCCTAGTCACTGCCGTTGTGTCCTTGGGCAAGGCACTTTACCCACCTGCTCCCAGTGCCACCCACACTGGTTTAAATGTAACTTCGATATTGGGTTTCACTATGTAAAGCGCTTTGAGTCACTAGAGAAAAGCGCTATATAAATATAATTCACTTCACTTATTAACCCTGGCAATGGACCCTGTGTGTATATGTATGGTATGCCATTGTTTACAAATAAATAACCCCAAAAATTTACATTTTGTCGTTTTCTTACTGTACCGAAAATGAACCGAACCGTGACCTCTGAACCGAGTTATGTACCGAACCGAATTTTTTGTGTACCGTTACACCCCTATAAGATGACATATCAAAACAACACTAAAGTTAAGTGCACTTTTTTGTACACAACGCCATTGCAATAATTCAAAACAAAGTGCACTTCTGTGCATGATGTCACAAAAGATATTTCAATAAGTGTCCAATAAAAATGAGCTGCATAATAGGAAATCAAATAGTGTATGTCTTTCGCTATGTGGTAGGTTCCTGCGGACGTTATCTCCTTCTGTTGTTGACTATTTTTTTCATACAGTGTTGGTTGCTTGGGCATTTTGTTGACGGAGATGTTGACATGTGGAGTTTTAAGCACTCTTCATTCCCTGGAGCTGCTACTTTCTGTAGCAACGCCTTTGCCGCATACCTGACATATTACGGTTGTCTGTTTAACATATTCCAAAAACATGCACCTGGGGATAGGTTGATTGGCAACACTAAATTGGCCCTAGTGTGTGAATGTGAGTGTGAATGTTGTCTGTCTATCTGTGTTGAGGCCCTGCGATGAGGTGGCGACTTGTCCAGGGTGTAGACAGCCTTCCGCCCGATTGTAGCTGAGATAGGCACCAGCGCCCCCCGCAATCTCAAAGGGAATAAGCGGTAGAAATTGGATGGATGTTTAACATATTCCCGTTTGGTGCCAAACCACCGCCAGACGGTTTATCTTGGGAATTAATGATTTTTCCTTCATTTGTTACCAGATTCGCACCTTCTCTCTCTCGTATTATCACTCTCACCGCTCCTCTAGCATCACAGCTAACGTTACCATGTCGCTACCTCTCTGCTCCGCGAGAGCGTATGATGTTGCACATCATAGTGTGTGACGTATGTAAGAAGGTGCGCTTTTTTTATGCCTCTGTGAGAAGGAGAGACAAGAAAGAGTGAGAAGAGCCTGTAGTGTAATGCCCACAGTTAAAAGCAACTGCGTGAGAACGTATACTCAAATATCACGATATTGTCATTTTCTATATCGCAGTACATCGAGTATATTCGATATATCGCCCAGCCCTAGTGCACACAAAACATGTTCAATCAAACTTTACTTATATAGCCCTAAATCACACGTGTCTCAAAGGGCTGCACAAGCCACAACGATATCCTTGGCTCAGGTCCCACATCAGGGCAAGAAAAATGTCAACCCAATGGCATGATAATGAGAAAACTCGGAGGAGACCGCAGATGTGGAGACGTTAAAGGTTAACGTGAGCAAATGATATATGTTCTCATTCATCAAATCTGTCTTTTCTTGTTCAAATTATGCTAGTATAGAATAGAATAGAATATAATAGAAAGTACTTTATTGATCCCTGGAGGAAATTCATCACCACAGTTCGCTCACAATAGACACAAACGTACATATTTTTTTTTACATGTGAATAATATAGTCTATTCTACAGCATTATTCACATGTGAATAACATAAATACAGTCTATTATACAGCATTATTCACATGTGAATAACATAAATACAGTCTATTCTACAGCATTATTCACATGTGAATAACATAAATGCAGTCTATTCTACAGCATTATTCACATGTGAATAATATAAATAGAGTCTATTATACAGCATTATCCACTTGTGAATAATATAAATACATTTTACTATACAGCATTATTCGCATGAAAAAATATAAATACATAATATACAGCATTATTCACAGTTGAATAATATAAATAGTCAATTATACAGCATTATTCACATGTGAATAACATAAATACAGTCTATTATACAGCATTATTCACATGTGAAAAATATAAATTAAGTCTATAATACAATATTATTCACATGTGAATAATATAAATACAGTCTATTATACAGCATTATTCACATGTGAATAACATAAATACAGTCTATTATACAGCATTATTCACTTGTGAATAATATAAATACATTTTATTATACAGCATTATTCACAGGTGAATAATATAAATACGGTATATTATCTAGCATTATTCACATGTACCCTGCCTTCCGCCCGATTGTAGCTGAGATAGGCACCAGCGCCCCCCGCGACCCCAAAGGGAATAAGCGGTAGGAAATGGATGGATGGATAATATAAATACAGTCTATTAAGCTGCATTATTCACACGTGAATAATATAAACACAGTGTATTATAAAGCATTATTCACTTGTGAATAATATAAATACAGTCTATTATACAGCATTAGTCACATGTGAATAATATAAATAGAGTCTATTATACAGCATTATCCACTTGTGAATAATATAAATACATTTTACTATACAGCATTATTCGCATGAAAAAATATAAATACATAATATACAGCATTATTCACAGTTGAATAATATAAATAGTCAATTATACAGCATTATTCACAGGTGAATAATATAAATACAGTCTATTAAACAGCATTATTCACATGTGAACAATATAAATACAGTCCATTATACAGCATTATTCACATGTGAATAACATAAATACAGTCTATTATACAGCATTATTCACATGTGAAAAATATAAATTAAGTCTATAATACAATATTATTCACATGTGAATAATATAAATACAGTCTATTATACAGCATTATTCACAGGTGAATAATATAAATACAGTCTATTAAACAGCATTATTCACATGTGAAAAATATAAATACAGTCCATTATACAGCATTATTCACATGTGAACAATATAAATACATTATACATTTAAGTACAGTCAAAAAGGAACATATGCATTATACAGTTTGATGGCTGTCAGAATGAAGGACTTCCCGTGTCGTTCTATATTAGTATTGGCAACTTTCACAGAACAGTATCAATCCGGGACGATCAGACATCTGATTTTTGCAGCCCAATATCCAAGTATGATTCTTGTCCTTCATCTTCTGCAACAACATTATTCTGTCATTGTTTTGATGTTTAGCTGCTGCACACTGTATGTGGTAAAAAACAGTAAAGAGTCAATATGTTATTTGGATTATATTTTGTAAAAATGTTATATTCGCCCCAGACTCTTCTCTCATGATAGGAACTAAAAACCCACACATTTTGCCTTCATAAAACAACAACTGAAGTTAGTTAAAACATTTTCTTTTCTTCAGGCCACTGTGCATCCTCTGAAGTCTTTGAACTCTTTCCTCACTTTGAAAGCCTCTCTTTTAAAAGGGATCCATGCTATCATAGGAAAACCCAACTTTGGCACCAGTTTTCGTGAATTTGGGATCCTCACAACCCAAGAAAATTTGACAAATGTGTCATATTTTGCCATCGTAACGTTAGCGGGTATTTCTATATATGTATATATATATATTAGGGTTGTACGGTATTAAAGTACCAATGATTGTCACACACACTAGGTGTGGTGAAATTTGTCCTCTGCATTCGACCCATCCCCTTGTTCACCCTCTGGGAAGTGAGGGGAGCAGTGGGCAGCAGCGGTGGCCGCGCCCGGAAATCATTTTTGGTGATTTAACCCCCAATTCCAACCCTTGATGCTGAGTGCCAAGCAAGTATGTAATGGGTCCCATTTTTATAGTCTTTGAACTCGCAACCTACCGATCTCAGGGCGGACACTCTAACCCAGGGGTGTCAAACTCAAATACAGAGTGGGCCAAAATTTCAAACGGAACAAAGCCGCGGGCCAAGATTGAACAAATTAACCTTTTAAGAGGGATCCAAACAAGTTTTGCATTGAGCATTGAACAAGCAAGGCTTTTATAACTTTAGTGACATGCAAAGTCGAGTTTCAAATTATCCATCCATCCATTTTCTACCGCTTGTCCCTTTTGGGGTCGCTGGAGCCAACCTCAGCTGCATTCGGGCGGAAGGCATTATACTCCCTGGACAAGTCGCCACCTCATCACAGGGCCAACACAGATAGACAGACAACATTCACACTCACATTCACACACTAGGTTCCAATTTAGTGTTGCCAATCAACCTATCAATAATAATTAAAAAATATCAATGGTATATCAAATAAAATTTGAATAAAAATTGGGGGGTGCGGGGTTGGTGGTAGCGGGGGTGTATATTGTGGCGTCCAGGAAGAGTTAATGCTGCAAAGGGTTCTGGGTATTACGTGTGTTACGGTGCAGATGTTCTCCCGAAACGTGTTTGTCCTTCTTGTTTGGTGTGGCTTCACAGTGTGGCGCGTATTTGTAACAGTGTTAGTCGTTCATACGGCCACCCTCAGTGTGACCCGTATGGCTGTTGACCAAGTATGCGTGGCATTCATTCGTGTGTGTTAAAGCCGCATATATTATGTGACGCTAAAGGACGCTAAAGGCAGTGGCTTCGAGACACGCCCCCAATATTGTTGTCCGGCTGGAAATAGGTAGAAACTCGGAAGAATTGTTGCCCCGGGAGATTTTCGGGAGGGGCAGTGAAATTCGGGAGTCTCTTGGGTAAATCGTGAGGGCTGGCAAACGCGTTGTTACAGCAGCACCGCCCCTGTATAATACCGGCGGGCCAGTTCTAATCTTAATTTGATATCACGTCAAGGGCCAAATGAGGCCCGCGGGCCAGAGTTTGACACCCATGCTCCAACCCAGGGGTAGGGAACCTATGGCTCTAGAGCCAGATGTGGCTCTTTTGATGACTGCATCTGGCTCTCTGATAAATCTGAGCTGACATTGCTTAACATGATAAGTAATGAATAATTCCACTTGTAATCACAATGTTAAAAATAATGTTCAAAATATAAAACGATCTCATGCATTTTCAACCCATCCATCCGTTTTCTACCGCACCTGTTCAAGAAGTTGCGTTAATGGTAAGAAGTTATTTATTTGTTATTGGTTAGTGTGGGGCTTGCCCTCCTGGGGCTTCTTCAGACCCCCAAGCACCGACATGAGATCCTGTTTCAGGGTTACAATATTGTTTTATTTTTCAAAAAGGCTCTCAGTTGCTTTCCAGCAAGAGTATTTCCAGCCCCAACCCAGTTTCTCCTCTTGGCTGCTGCTTATAACAGAGCGACGGGTGATTAGATAACAAGGCCCAGGTGGGCCATCTACGCACCTGTCGCTGCAGGCCTGCAGGCCACGCCCCCTCCACAGTTAGCTTTAGAATAAAAATGTTATTACAAAGAATAAAAGACCTATTATACTCTAGAAATGTTGGTCTTACTTAAAAATGCACGTGTTTAGTTGTGTTCAGTGTTAAAAAAAATATTATATGGCTCTTACGGATATATATTTTAAAATATTTGGCTTTTTGGCTCCCTCAGCCAAAAAGGTTCCCGACCCCTGCTCTAACCACTAAGCCACTGAGTAGGTCGTCGTAGTTAGTAGTAGTAGGTAGTAATACCGGTATTAGTATAGTACCATGATACTAATGAATACTTTGCTGTACTACACCGCCTCTAAAGGGTACCGGTCCGCCGGTACCAAAATATTGGTATCGAGACAACACTAGTATCTATATATGTATGGTAGAGCAGTGGATCTTAAACTTTCTTCACCAAGTACCACCTCAGAAAACACTTAGCTCTCCAAGTACCACCATAATGACAAACATTAAAATACAGTAGCGTAGTAGGTAAGGCTGGGCGATATTGCCTTTTTTTTAATATTGTGATATTTTTAGGCCATATCGCGATATACGATATATATTACGATATTTTGCCTTGGCCTTAAATGAACACTTGATGCATATAATCACAGCAGTATGATGATTCTATGCGTCTACATTAAAACATTCTTCTTCATACTGCATTCATATATGCTACTTTTAAACTTTCATGCAGAGAGGGAAATCACAACTAAGTCAATTGACCAAAAGTGTATTTATTAAAGTTATTAAGCAGTGGCACAAACATTCAAGTCATTTCCAAAACATAAAGTGCAAGATTGTCAAATAAAGTGTCGAATAAAAATGAGCTGCATAATAGGAAATCAAATAGTATTCGTCCTTCACTATGTGGTATGTTACTAAGGTTATGAAATTCTCTTCATTCTCTAGCGCAGGGGTCGGGAACCTTTTTGGCTGAGAGAGCCATGAAAGCCAAATATTTTAAAATGTATTTCCGTGAGAGCCATATAATAGTTTGTAACAATGAATGTAACTAAATGCCTGCATTTTTTTAGTAAGACCAACATTTTTAGAGTATTGTAGGTCTCTTATTCTTTTTAATAACATTGTTATTCTGAAGCTAACCAATAATAAATCAAGTACTTCTTATCATGAATGCGACTTCTTGAACAGGTGCGGTAGAAAGCGGATATTTTGACCCTGTGATTACCAGCGTAATTATGTAGGTAGGTAAGTATTGTTATTGCCCAAGTACAACACAACTTTGTTGATTGACTGATTGATTTGATTGGACAAACAAACAGTGTTTAGGGTCACAGAACAGCTATGGGGGGAAAAAAAACTCCAGAGCAAAGCATATATACGTATCACAACATACAACTCCAGACTTGCAACAGAGGGGAGGGAGTGGGGGGGCTACGGTGGCGGGCTGCAGCTCTTCAGGCACCGCCCAATTGTCCATCACCCCTAAGAGATTCGCGTCAAGGGCGTTGGATGAATTATTCATTACTTATTGTGTTAAGCAATGTCAGCTAAGAATTATCTTGAGAGCCAGATGCAGTCATCAAAAGAGCCACATCTGGCTCTAGAGCCATAGGTTCCCTACCCCTGCTTTAGCGAGTGACTTTTCAAATGATGCCACATATTAGCAGTAATGCTACTTTTTATAGCAACGCTTTTGGCCCATACTTGACAAATTACGGTTGTCTGTTCGACATATTCCCGCTTGAAGCTGAACCACCACCAGACGATGGAAACCCCGCTGTTTTTATCGGGAATTAAGTCTTCCTTCATTTGTTACCAGAGCCGCACCTTCTTTCTCTCGTGCGGCTACGTTAGCAGCTAACGTAGCCCAGTCTGCTACCTCTCTGCTCTGCGAGGGCGTATACGTATGTGACGTATGACGTGACGGTATGTGACGTATGTAAGAATGTGCGCCTGCTTGTCTGTGAGAAGGAAAGACAGGAAAGAGTGAAAAAGAGTGTACGCCCACAGCTAAAAGCAACTGCGTGAGAACGTATACTCGAATATTACGATATAGTCATTTTCTATATCGCACAGAGACAAACCTGCGATATATCGTATATATCGCCCAGCCCTAGTAGTAGGCTTAATATTGAACAAAAACAGGGCAGATGTTTTGTTTATAATATATATTTAATAGGGACGGCGTGGCGCAGTGGAAGAGTGGCTGTGCGCAACCCTAGGGTCCCTGGTTCAATCCCCACCTAGAACCAACCTCGTCACGTCCGTTGTGTCCTGAGCAAGACACTTCGCCCTTGCTCCTGATGGGTGCTGGTTAGCGCCTTGCATGGCAGCTCCCTCCATCATTGTGTGAATGTGTGTGTGAATGTGGAAGTAGTGTCAAAGGGCTTTGAGTACCTTGAAGGTAGAAAAGCGCTATACAAGTACAACCCATTTATCATTTATTTATCATTTAATGTGTTGTGCCACTGTAACATTACACACAGTTTTAATTTTAACACTGTTTGAATATTTAACTGATTATTTGGCGTACCACTAGATGAAGTCAAGGTCAATTTATCTCAAGGTCAAAGTTAAGTCATTATTTTTTCGCGGGCCAGATATATTTATGACGTGATTGATGTAAACAGAGATTACAACACCGGATTTATATTACCTGGGTGGGGGTGGGGGGGGGCGTGGCTACAGGATAGCTTTGCCAAATGGGAAACGTTCCTTTCTTATTGGTCAATTGACTCTGGCCAAGGCAGAGTAAGGCGGGAGGATACAGTATGTGCGAGCAGCCACATGTTAGAGGCATAAGAGGTAGGTGGAGGAACAGGCTTTTGAGCACCCTTTGTAGAAAAAAAAATCCTACAGAGGATTAACTGCTGCTTATAGAAGCCAGCACGAACAGAGGGTGAAAAACGTTGGAGGCTGAGAGAGTCAGGTCGGCGTGATTCGGTCACGCTGCAAATGTGGAACTTGAAGCCCAGATTTGCCGAAATAAATGAATTGCTTACTCAAATCAACTGGGAACTCCCCCGGCCAGATTTACCAAATGGACAACTGTACATACTGTACATATACATTCACTGTACAAACATACATATATACATACTGTACATATACATTCACTGTAAAAACATACATAAACACATACTGTACATATACATTCACTGTACAAACATACGTATATACATACTGTACATATACATTCACTGTACAAACATACATATACTTGTACTGTACATATACATTCACTGTACAAACATACATATACACATACATGTACATATACATTCACTGTACAAACATACATATACACATACTGTACATATACATTCACTGTACAAACATACGTATATGGATACATGTACATCTACATTCACTGTAAAACACACATATATACATACTGTACATATACATTCACTGTACAAACATACATATACTTGTACTGTACATATACATTCACTGTACAAACATACATATACACATACATGTACATATACATTCACTGTACAAACATACATATACACATACATGTACATATACATTCACTGTACAAACATACATATACACACACTGTACATATACATTCACTGCACAAACATACATATATACATACTGTACATATACATTCACTGTACAAACTTACATATACACATACACATACTGTACATATACAAGTACATATGCATGCATACACTCCTGCATATAATCCCGTTTCATTAAACATAAATTAACATTGTTGCCCTAGGGCAGGGGTGCCCATTACGTCGATCGCGATCGACTGGTCGATCTCGGAGGGTGTGTCAGTCGATCTCAAGCCAGGCATTAAAAAATAGACATAAAAATGAGCAATCATCAATCATACCAAGACTTCACTTTCGTCAGTTGTTTGACATTCTCGGCACCCGAGGATCTTGTGAGATGACGCTGGCTGCTGCGAGCTCATATTTAAGAAAAAAATCACTAACAGGGCGGACGCAGAGAAACACATTTTATTTCTAGAGACTCCGTACCTACTGTCAAAACTCTAAAGACCGACAGCACAGTTCCTGTCTTCACCATAAAAGACCTGTTTCATCCTGCCTGTGCTAACAAAATAAGAGTCTCAGAAAGCTAGCGTGCACAAGCTAGCAAGCTACGGAGTTTGATGCCAATGTATTTCTCCCCCACCCTCAGCGACCGCTTTCTCACTTGCTTGCCCACCCGCACACTCACTGACGTCACTCACCTGCTGCCAGACATTAAAGGGCCACACACATATGCTACTCTCATAACAAAGTGTTTAAAAACGAGTATGCAAGTTGGACAAATGAGATGCCAAATCCAACCACTTTCATGTGGTATTGGACAGAAAGGAGGACTTTTTTTTTCCTCCATTTGAAAATGCGGACGTTATCAGCACCACTGTCTAATTCCAATCAATGCAAGTCATCAGAATCAAATACACCAACTTATATTCTTGTCTTCATGAAAGAAAGGAATCTGTGTGTGTTAAACATGCTTGTATTATCATTAAACACCATTAACTTGTTAACAAAAATGTCTCTTTCATAAATAAATAAATATAAATTATAAATAGGAATGAGGTAGATCTCCTCGACTTGGTCAATTGAAAAGTAGCTCGCCTGCAGAAAAAGTGTGATCGCCCCTGCCTTAGGGTAAACTGGGTAACACACGGCACACTGACAAAGCTTAACCTCTTGTTACTATAATAATTTACAAGGTTAATGTAGGTTGCTTCTCTTTCTTCCCCTCCATTTTTCTGCATTCTTTTGTATCTCCAGTTATCATTACGTATATGTATTGTTGCATTTGAACAACCGTAGTGTTGATAATAGAGATCAATTATTGGCATTGTTCATTATCAATAGCGCTATTTATATTGGTATTTGTATTGTTGTAGTGTAATAATGCTCTGTATTATTATTTATTTTGCTAACTGCTTCTTTGCTATCACTTTTACCATCATATTTGTACATATCCTATTTGCTGATGTTGCTCTATTGTTGTTGTTTTTGCCGTTGCTGTTGTTGTCTCTCTGTCTTATCCCCACAAATTCCCTCTCTGTCTTCCTTTTTTTTCTCTTTCTGTCCCCTCCTGCTCCGGCCCGGCTGCACCAAATGATAACATAAATACATTTAACAAAGTCAAGTACAAATAAGGCCACAGGAGAAGTATCCTACACTTCTCTTGTGTATAGTACATTTATACAGGTGATACAGTCATCTACATCAACGATATGATTTGCTTGAGAAGCTGGACAAGACAGAAATATATATACAGTATATACATATATATATATTGCAAACTTTAAAAAACACTGATCCATAATGAGTCAAATTTACTTTTTCACCCAGCCCGACGCTCAACATGATCTATTAAGAGTGTTTCTAGTTCAAACGGAAATAAAACAGCCCCTATCAATGAATGTGAAAGAAATGAAGCTGTACTTGTCAACATGTGCCTCTCTCCCCAAGACCATCCAGGGATGCTTACAGCGTGATTGGATGGCGTAGTCTGTGTTACATCACCATGATAATGACGTAGTCTCGTTCCAGGCTGCTCCAACATAAGATGGCAGCAATAACGTCTGCATGCAGACTTGCAAAGACTACAGTCTTTCACTCTCGAAAGAAGGACTGCCATTGTATCCAGTGTCCTTTTTCTGCCAGTACGGTTTCATATATTTATAATGTACTCCAGCCCTCACTTGTAGATATTTTTTTAACAGATTTGCCACCATCGAACACGGTCATTTAGTGCGTCCAATGTCAGTGAAGCTACTCACCCTTTGACAATTATATGGAATGATTCTCATTTATTAATGCAAAAGAAAAAAAG